>NC_048579.1:19312565-19495065 GCF_013265735.2 Oncorhynchus mykiss
GATGGCGGCAGACAACTCATCAGAGAAAGAGATCATGGAGGCGGAGTCTCCTGGGACCGCCTCCGACCTCAACCGCTCCGACCTGGACCCAATCTACATCGGGGGACTGCCCATGTCTCGCCCTATCAGGTACTGGAACTACTTTGGCGCATACCTCACCTACCTGCAAGATATTCCTAGTTGATATGCATTTGTATTGCGCTCATTAATATATTTTTGGTGGAGCTCCTACTGCATTATGTAAATATTGAGCTTAGTGTGTGAATTGGTGAATTTTTGTATTTTTGTATTTTTTTTTTACATTAAGTAAAATAAACGAGGTAAATTGTGAATTTAATTATTTTTTCAGGAGACAAGTAGTAGCACGGTCCTATGTGGGCTGCATCAAAAACATGGAGATCGCCCGCTCCAACTTTGACCTGCTCCGAGACTCCTATGGTGTCAAGAAAGGCTGTGTGTTAGAGGTAAGAAAGGCTGTGTGTTAGTGGTAAGAAAGGCTGTGTGTTAGAGGTAAGAAAGGCTGTGTGTTAGAGGTAAGAAAGGCTGTGTGTTAGTAGTAAGAAAGGCCGTGTGTTAGTGGTAAGAAAGGCTGTGTGTTAGTAGTAAGAAAGGTTGTGTGTTAGAGGTAAGAAAGCCTGTGTGTTAGAGGTAAGAAAGGCTGTGTGTTAGAGGTAAGAAAGGCTGTGTGTTAGTGGTAAGAAAGGCTGTGTGTTAGAGGTAAGAAAGGCTGTGTGTTAGAAGTAAGAAAGGCTGTGTGTTAGAGGTAAGAAAGGCTGTGTGGTAGTGGTAAGAAAGGCTGTGTGTTAGTGGTAAGAAAGGCTGTGTGTTAGAGGTAAGAAAGGCTGTGTGTTAGAGGTAAGAAAGGCTGTGTGTTAGAGGTAAGAAAGGCTGTGTGTTAGAGGTAAGAAAGGCTGAAAGTAAAGAACCTTTCTTCAGGGGCCTTCTTCCTCTCTAGACAAATTAAAGGTAGACTCATCAATATTGGGAAGAGTGAATATTGACAGTGACAGTCTTGGCATTTGAATTTTGCTGATGTCGATTTCTGTAAAGGGGAAGATGCCCAGCAGTACATGATAATGGCATATTGTCGAGTCATCTTACACTGAATGCAAAAAGACTTTCCATATTCCCTATGAGTAACTTGTGTGTGTGTGTGTGTGTGTTCCAGCCCATCCGCAGTGTGTCTGTACTGAGAGAGGGCTATGTGGAGTTGCCGTCTGTGTCTCTCGACCCCCAGGGGGAGCTGTTGGCCTCCTTCTCTACCCGCAATGACACTGGCATAATCCTGGCAGGCTTCAGCAAGGCAAGCACCCGCAAAAGCAGACAGGCTCGCCAGGTAAGGCCACAGATATACTGTGATAAACAATTAGACATTATAAGAGCTCATACATGTTCATTAGTAATACATCTTTATAATGTTGCCAAAATGACTTATGGTTCAACCGCATATTGACCATGTTTTCTGTGTGTTTGTGTCCAGCCCTTCCTGGCAGTCATGCTGATTTCGGGGGGCTTGGAGGTTCATGTCAACATGGCAGAGGGCGGGAGCGTCCACAAGGTTGTGGTCAAATCACGCTCCGGGAGTTTCAGTGACGGGCAGGAGCACTCGGTCATCTTGCAGAGGAACAGGAAGTGAGTCGCACCATGAAGAGGGACGGATTAACCTGTAACATCTGTCATGATTTCATGCTGATGGATGGCTCAGTCATTATAAATGATGTCATTTGAAATTATACTTCCAGCACACAAAATTATCTCTGCCTTTGTCGTGTTGTCTGTGACCTTATTCAAGAACTTTCTATGCTGATGTTATACATAGGATGGATATATATATAACAACTGCCATGGGATTAAATCAACTTTGAAATGGCCATTGAACAGCAGTAAATATTGCAGATTGTATCTTTTAATAATCATGTTGTCCAGTATGGAATAATATACAAGTGGTCTATTCTAAGATGAATAGCACTGCGTTGTTATTATTGACATGTAGTAACTTACCACTGTGTGTGTCATCCATCCAGGATGCTGGTTGTACTAGTGGATGAGGACCACCAGGAGATGGTACGCCTGTCCTCGGAGAAGGCCTCTCTGACCCTCACCTCTCTGTACATGGGAGGAGTCCCACCAGGAGAGGGCGCCGGGCTGCTCCGAACCACCTCCTCCTTCTACGGCTGCATCAGGAACCTGGCCCTGGACTCCAAGTGAGTCACACACCCAATACACAACGATACTTCATTTGTCACACTGTGCTGGAGTAATTGATGTTTTTTAATCGAGGATGCCATAACTACGTTTGCAAGGCTAAGCATTATCTCGAGGAATATTTTTTGGGGTCGCTGGTAACAAGGAATATGGCATCCTTCCTCAATTGGGGCCTTCATGGTTACTCTTTGGTCTGACCCATGTTGTGCTGTGTCCCTATAGGTTGTTGGACCTGTCAGCTGCTGTGAGGTACCACAACGTGGACATGGACAGCTGTCTATTGGAGGAGAGGCCTAAAAGGGTCCTCCTACCTGATGACACTGACCTAGATGCCGAGCCCACTCCGGACCCTGCCAGAACCCCTTCACCACCCCCCGGCCAGCTCAGCGCGCTCACCCCCGGCACACTCACGGTACAGCAGACACACACACACCTCTTATCTGTTGGGATTTACTGTGCTGCAGCTCTTCAAACAGGTCACCATGTTGTCACAGATAGTTCCTCGTGTTGTCCGTCATTGTTCTGTGTTCCCTCTGTTTGTCTCCAGTGTGCATCGATGGACAACACCTCATCCATCCCAGAAGCCCAGCAGTTTGGCATCTCCAGACACAGTCACATGGTCCTCAGCATCAACCCCAACACAGTGAGGAGGAGGTCAGTACTGACAGCTGGCTCGTTGAACTACCCTCTCCAAAACATGTCAGATGGCACAGCATGGTTTTTATCATAGAGATTATATTCTATGTCATTTCTATGATTGTCACAATTCTATATTCATTTCTTTAGGGATTCTCACTTCATAGTGTTGTATCTAATTTGAGTCATGTTAGCCTTGATATCAGTTGGCCCATAGCTAGTTGTGTAAAACTGGTTCAAGCCAGCATTCCAGTACATTGAAATGGCGTAGGAAGGTGTTCTAGCTGCTTAGCTAATACTTTGCCTTGGTGTGCTCTACAAACATCATACTAAGTACTCTTCCTGTAATGGAGAGCATAGGCCTATACTTTTGGCCATGCAGTGTATGTGGACACCCCTTCAAATAAGTGGATTCGGCTATTTCAGCCGTATAAAATTAAGCACACAGCCATGCAATCACCATAGACAAACATTGCCAGGAGAATGGCCCGTACTGAATAGCTCAGTGAATTTCAACATGGCACCGTCATAGGATGCCAAGTCAGTTTGTCAAATTTCCGCCCTAGAGCTGCCCCAGTCAACTGTAAGGGCTGTTATTGTGAAGGAGCAACAACAGCTCAGCCGCAAAGTGGTAGGCCACACAAGCTCACAGAACAGGACCGCCGAGTGCTGAAGTTTGTAGCGTGTAAAAATCATCTGTTCTCTACCGAGTTCCAAACTGGCTCTGGCAACGTTTTATTACAAAAATAAAACTTAAACTCATTGAAGATTGACCCTAAGAGACACATGGAAGAAGGGATGTCTTATGATGAGCCTCTGTTGGCTGTCATGGACAAAGTGGAGTCGGGAGCGTTTGAAATGGGTTTTGATGGCCGAGCAGCCGCACACAAACCTAAGATCACCATGCGCAATGCCAAGCGTCGGCTGGAGTGGTGTCAAGCTTGCCGCCATTGGACTCTGGAGGAGTGGAAACGCGTTCTCTGGAGTGATGAATCACGCCTCACCATCTGCCAGTCCGACGGACAAATCTGGGTTTGGCGGATGCCAGGAGAACACTACCAATGCATAGTGCCAACTGTACAGTTTGGTGGAGGAGGAATAATTCTCTGGGGCTGTTTTTCTTGGTTCGGCTAGGTCCCTTAGTTCCAAAGCGAGGTCCATACAGAAATGCTTTGTCAAGATTGGTGTGGAAGAACTTGACTGGCCTGCACAGAACCCTGACCTCAACCCCATCGAACACCTTTGGGATGAATTGGAACGCCGACTGCGAGCCGGCCTAATCGCCCAACATCAGTGCCCTACCTCACTAATACTCTTGTAGCTGAATGGAAGCAAGTCCCTGCAGCAATGTTCCAACATCTAGTGGAAAACCATCCCAGAAGAGTGGAGGCTGTTATAGCAGCAAAGGGGGGACCGACTCCATATTAATGCCCATGATTTAGGAATGAGATGTTCGATGAGCAAGTGTCCACATACTTTTGGCCATGTCGTGTAACATACAGGATAGTGAATTGCAAAAAAACCCTCAAGGCCATCATCGTTGATTGCTTTTCTCTGAGCATGAGTGCATATCTCTTCATTAAAGAGAAGAATTATAATAGCCTCCCCAAGGTCTACCTCATTTCCTGTCTCGGCTGTGGCCCATTCTCTTTGTTGGAATATTTCTTATTCACCAGGCACTCCGGCACTGCTTGGAAACGAGCAGGGCTAATGTTACACATTCCCATTGACTTAGCTAGAACTCTTCTCAAGTGTTTCACTGTAGCCTACATTGTTTGTGATTGAGAGGAAGGCACAGTTCAATTAGCCTGATCCCAGATCTGCTTATGCTCTTGCCAACTCCTATTGTCACTGTCATTCCAAACATGTTGTGAGACATGTTTTTGGTTGGTGGATGCATTCATCAATATTTGATTATTATGAGATTGGTTGGTACTCCTAAACAAATGTCCACTTCAATTTTGTATTATTGACAATTATCCACAAATTGTCATATCCATTCATTGCCTATTTATAGGTCTACCAAACCATTAACAAAAGTCTTTATCTTACAGTAAATCATAGCTAACTCAAAATATAGCTTTGTCAGTAGCTTAAATACTTCATGTCTCTTCTCGCTTCTCTTCCTGACAGTTTCTCTCTGGAGCTGTCGGTGCGTACCTATACCCAGAGTGGTTTGATCTACTACATGGCCCACGCCAACCAGATGGACTACGCCACTCTGCAGCTGCTGGGAGGGCATCTGTTCTTCACCTGTGACAAGGGCAGCGGCCCCGCCACCGCCACCTTCCCTGTGCCCGTCAACGACGGCCAGTGGCACACAGTTAGTGACTATACCCTTCTGGGCCAAGAGCGATAGTAGATTGCAGTGATTGTTGTCGATTCAGGGGACGCATAACAATATCATTAATGAATACAAAAGCCCAAGTCACAATTCAAGTTCGTTTCAGATCATAACTGAAAGCAGTGATATTACCATGCAGGTTGTCATGACTCTCCCCAACCCTGTCGTGTATCTGTGGGTGTCCAGGTGAAGACGGACTTCAATAAGAAGAGTGTGGTTCTCAGTGTCGACGGCCAGCCGTCAACTCCAGTGCCGGCTAAAGGAAACACTCTGGATGTGGAGAACAAGCTGTATCTGGGAGGACTTCCCCAGACCTACACCGCCAAGAAGATAGGCAATGTAAGTTCAACTACAACACACAACGTGCACTGATTGTACAAAACATTAAGAACACGTGCTCTTTCCATGACAGATTGACCAGGTGAAAGCTATGATCCCTTACTTATGTCACTTGTTAAATCACCTTCAAATCAGTGTAGATGAAGGGGAGGAGACAGGTTAAAGGATTTTATAAACATTGAGACATGGATTGTATATGTGTGCCATTCAGAGGGTGAATGGGCAAGACACAATATTGAATTGCCTTTGAACAGGGTATGGTAGTAGGTGACAGGCCCACCGGTTTGTGTCAAGAACTGCAACGCTGCTGAGTTTTTCACCCTCAACAGTTTCTCATGTGTATCAAGAATGGTCCAGCACCCAAAGGACATCCAGTCAACTTTACATAACTGTGGGAAGCATTGGAGCCAACATGGGCCAGCATCCCTGTGACAAGCTTTCGACACCTTGTACAGTCGTGGCCAAAAGTTTTGACACAAATATACATTTTCGCAAAGTCTGCTGCCTCAGTGTGTTTAGATATTTTAGGTCAGATGTTACTATGGAATTCTGAAGTATAATTACAAGCATCTCATAAGTGTCAAAGGCTTTTTATCGACAATTACATGAAGCTGATGCAAAGAGTCAATATTTGCAGTATTGACCCTTCTTTTTCAAGACCTCTGTAATCCGCCCTGGCATGCTGTCAATTAACTTCTGGGCCACATCCTGACTGATGGCAGCCCATTCTTGCGTAATCAGTGCTTGGAGTTTGTAAGAATGTGTGGGGTTTTGTTTGTCCACCCGCCTCTTGAGGATTTGACCACAAGTTCTCAATGGGATTAAGGTCTGGGGAATTTTCTGGCCATGGACCCAAAATATTGATGTTGTTTTCCCAGAGCCACTTAGTTATCACTTTTGTCTTATGGCAAGGTGCTCCATCATGCTGGAAAAGGCATTGTACGGCACCAAACTTTTCCTGGATGGTAGGGAGCATGTGTTGGTACCATTTTTTATTCATGGCTGTGTTCTTAGGCAAAATTGTGAGTGAGCCCACACCCTTGGCTGAGATATAACCCCACACATGAATGGTCTCAGGACGCTTTATTGTTGGCATGCCACAGGACTGATGGTAGCGCTCACCTTGTCTTCTCTGGACAAGCTTTTTTCCAGATGCCCCAAACAATCGGAAAGGGGATTCATCTGAGAAAATTACTTTACCCCAGTCCTCAGCAGTCCAATCCCTGTACCTTTTGCAGAATATCAGTCTGTCCCTGATGTTTTTTCTGGAGAGAAGTGGCTTCTTTTCTGCCCTACTGCCTCCAAAAGTCTTCGCCTCACTGTGCGTGCAGATGCACTCACACCTGCCTGCTGCCATTCCTGAGCAAGCTCTGTACTGGTGGTGCCCCGATCCCACAGCTGAATCAACTTTAGGAGACAGTCCTGGCGCTTGTTGGACTTTCTTGGATGCCCTGAAGTCTTCTTCACAACAATTGAACCGCTCTCCTTGAAGTTCTTGATGATCCGATAAATGGTTGATTTAGGTGCAATCTTACTGGCAGCAATATCCTTGCCTGTGAAGCCCTTTTTGTGCAAAGCAATGATGACGGGACGTGTTTCCTTGCAGGTAACCATGATTGACAGAAGAAGAAAAATGATTCCAACCACCACCCTCCTTTTGAAGCTTTCAACTCAATCAGCATGACAAGAGTGATCTCCAGCCTTGTCCTCGTCAACGCTCACACCTGTGTTAACGAGAGAATCACTAGCATGATGTCAGCTGGTCCTTTTGTGGCAGGGTTTAAATGCAGTGGAAATGTTTTTGGGGGATTCAGTTCATTTGCATGGCAGAGAGGGACTTTGCAATTAATTGCAATTCATCTGATCACTCTTCATAACATTCTGGAGTATATGCAAATTGCCATCATACAAACTGAGGCAGCAGACTTTGTGAAAATTCATATTTGTGTCAAACTTTTGGCCATGACTGTACAGTCCATGCCCCAACAAATTGAGGCTGTTCTGAGGGCTAAGGGGTTGCAACTCAATATTAGCAAGGTATTCCTAATGTTTGGTATAGTCAGTGTACTTGCTATTCATGCTGAAATATAGTTTTTATATAATTGTTTGTGTTGAAAGCAGGTGGTACATTTTCTGCTGAGTAAATGTTTATCCACAACCCCAAATGTTAATATTTATATTCCCTCATGCAGGTGACCCATAGTTTGGCAGGCTGCATCCAGAAGGTGTTGCTGAACAGTGTTAAGTTGAACACCCAGAGTCCAGTGTCTGAACAATCCACTGCGCACTGCTTCACCGCAGCCCAGGACGGGACCTTCTTCAATGGGAGCGGATACGCTGCTCTGAGTGAGTACTAACGCCCATAAACTCCATACTTCAAGTCTTTGTGAAGCGAAAAACACAAAAAAAGCCATTTAAATTTTTTCTGCCAACTATATTTAAAAAGTCAACATTTCCACATCCTTTCTGATAGATTTTCAACCGGAATAATGCTTAGGATGAGATCATTTTAACAAGCTCAATGCATAGCTACATTTAACTGTTTAAAAACATGAATGGGAGTGCCTTAATGTGTCGCCCTTGACTGTGTGACGTAATGTAAACTGGTTCGTTATGGTTTGTCCCCTGCAGTAAAGAATGGGTACAAAGTGGGCTCAGATATGGAGGTGTCTCTGGAGTTCCGCAGCACAGTGTCAGATGGAGTCCTCCTTGGGGTCAGCAGCGCCAAGGTGGACGCCATCGGGCTGGAGCTAGCCAACGGACAGGCGGTGTTCCACGTGAACAACGGTGCCGGGCGGGTGTCGGCCACTTCGCGGCTGGGCTGGTGGCTGTGTGACGGTCTCTGGCACACCCTGCTGGCAAAGAAGACCAAGAACACTCTGAGTCTGACCGTGGACGGAGTCACGGTGCTCACCGACAACCCCCACCCCCAGTCCACCTCGGCTGAGACCAAGGACCCGGTCTACGTGGGAGGCTTCCCTGGTACGTTCCCCCTCTATAAAACCTTCAGTCTCTTTCCACAAACAGCCCCTATACCCTAAATGCAAGACACTTCACTGGACTGGGCCTTTGTCACCCCTTTGCTTTGATGTTGATCAATTCCAGTGTCAAGTAAATGAATTTGTTAGCACCCATGTATTGACCTCTCTCTCTCTTTTTGTTTACAGTCGGCGTGAAACAGAACTGCCTGACATCCAGAATGCCGTTCCGTGGTTGTATGCGTAACATCCGCTTGATCAAGGGTCACATGACCAACATCCTGGACTTCAGTACTGCCTTCACCCTCCAAGGAGTGTCACCCCACTCCTGCCCTAGCACCGCCACATAACCTTGCCACAACCATACCAGAACTTTACCAGCCATACCAAACCATTCCATATCTAACGCTATGACCCTGTGATTTGACCATTGAAATTTGACCTTTGAAATGATTTCCATTTGTAATGTTTTGTAAAGAAAGATTTAAGTAATGTTTTGTCAATGTGAAAATGTTTTTTTTTAATCAACTCATTTTCTGTGTTGGTGTTCATGTTCTTTTGTGCATTTTGACTCCCCCAAATTAATTGGACAATAGAATGTCTTAGTTTTTTTATGCGATGTTCTAGAAAATTAATATTTGCTAATAAAATACTTTAAAAAAATATCAATATCATAGTATATCAAAGTCATAGTTGATCTGTAGGCTCTATTACTATAGGCCTGCCCACATATTATGCAGTGCATAACACACTTGTCAAAGCTGCTTCCAAAGCTGTCATCCTTCTGATGTTATCCGTTCTATACCATGTCTGTTTGTCTTTCTGCATAGTTTCCCAGGAGTACCTGCAGAATAATGTTCTGAATTGAGTGTTCATGCTATTTTGGGGGAGAAACTGAGCTGATTTTTGTCCTAACATATTTCACAACATAGTTCTGGCAAGAGAGAAAGACAAGTCCATTTTTAACTTGACGTTATATTCAGTTGTTACTGTGTCAGATACATTGTGCCACTTGGCCAAAACTGTCAACAGTGGTCAAATAATATTCATAAAATAAATGCAAATAAAAAAATAAAAAAAATGCTAAATCAGTATTCTATATACAGAAAATACACACATAGTAAGAGTATATGGTGCACAGTCATTTACAAAAAATGTTTACACACTGGCTTTGGAAGGATAAATAATTTTAAGTCCTGCGCAAAGTCAAATCAACATTACGACCTTTGTCTTGTTGACACAATTGCTACAGGTTCATTTGGAAGCACAGAATACTTAAAAACAACAAAAACCACAGGCTGACAACCAAGGCACAGGCAAACATTGAACTACTAAGACCACAGAGTAAAATAAAGTGGAGAGAGGTTGATTGGGCTAAAACATACACGCCCTGCAAGTAAACATTATTCACAAGTTCATAAGCAAGCGAGGGCTAGCCTGGTTAAACCAGACTGAACACTGCTCTTACCATCGTTTGGAAAGAAACCATGGTGAAATGTAATAATCAGTTTGGAAGCCAGGCTAACACTGATATGAAGGGCCTTTTTTTATGGCCACTCTATGCCTTTTCTCCTTTCCTTCATTAAAGTATTGTAAGCACTCTCCAGGCATGCAAAGTCAGTTTAGTTCATTAGTAATGCATGTCTCTTATGTAGACTGGACATACAGGATTGGTTGAAAGAGTTGTTAAGTCCTAGTGTAGTGTGTACATTGTTTTCTACAAGCCACAGGTACAACATTCACAGTCCATTGGGGTGGGGAGATGTGTCAGGAGGGAGATGTTTGAGTTCTGGACCTTTTTATATTAGTGCTCAACATGCAAATCCAAAAAGCAAAGAAGGTGGGCTGAACAATGGCCTGAATCGATGGTCACAGTTCCGATGTGGGCCTGCGTCTCAGTACTCTGAATTATCTCATGTCCTTGATGACCACTAGCAGGTGAAAGGACTGGATAGGTTTCCACTATGTTGTTTTCACCTGCCTTGTCCTGATCAGTTCTAGACACCAATCAGCGGTCAGCAGGACAGGAAACCATGAAACAAAGTTTCAGACAGAGCCAATGTCTGTATTCAGTATCAGGCCTCTCCCATCTCCACTTGTCCCTCACCATCATGAACTCAACAACCCAAACTGCTAGTCTTCTGAATCTCCTCACTTCCAATAGTTTTGCAATCAACATTCTGCTCTTATAAATGATAAAAAAGTTATATGGAGAATGTGTGATAATACAATAAGCAGGATAAATGTGTGGTATAAATATAGCAAGTAAATGTTAACTGGGTCTTGCATGAAGTGGTACACATTGTCTGTTATTGTGTCCATGGCCTCTGTAGGAGGGTCGTTCCACGAAGAGTTCCTTTTGCATCCTTTTCATATTTTATGTAGAAATTGTGCAACAATATTGAATTTTAAAACCCTGTTTTATTAAATGAAGTGCCCTTTGATATAGACCACATGGAAAATTCAATAAATCAGATGTTTTATATAAATAAAGACTTGCTAGTGTCCCTCCTTGCACCCTCTGATTTTCAGAAGATTTTAAGCAACTTAACCGCAACATTTCACCATCCTTGTAAAGCCGTGCTATTTTGTTGCTTTGACAAAGTCATTTCTGAAGATTATTATTTCATGTGATTAGTCTGTCCCTCATTTTAAGGTCAATCCTGTTACGTAAACAGAACACTCGTTTTAATGTGGCGAGACTATTCCTTTTGAAAAACATTTTTCAAAAGAAACATTGAACATCTAACAGTGAAATGGTAGTGTAAAATAAGTTACTCTCCTCAAAAGGCACTGAATTGGTGGAACGACCCAGGAGGTGAATATCTGGCACAAAACAATTCAAATGGCAAGCAATGGGATGTCGTCAGTCACGTATGTCTTCACAAAGCTGTCCCACCTCCAAATACTTCCATCCAGAACCCAGCTAGTCAGAGTATAGTGCTTCTGTCCTATTTAGTAGTTTGTTATAAGGTTCAATCCCACAAACATGGCCTATGTTGAGTCCTTCCTTCAGGAGGAGAATGTCTCTCTCCATAGTTCCTCTTCCAGCTCTCGCTCTTTTTAGTGGTCCATAGTTTGGGATAAAACCTTAACTGAACCTACAGTCAACAAGGCCTCCATGCATGCTCAGTTCACGAAGACGGCCACAAGAGGGCAGTGGTTCAGTTTGCTGACTGTGTTGAGTGGGTGAGTCCTCAGTTCTCATGTGGTCGTGGGTTTTAAAAGCCATTCACAGTGCGGATTCACATGGTACACGTCTAGTAGGTGAGTCTCAGGGTCCAAGCAGCGCTCGCCTAGAGAGAAAAGTTATTGTTTTAGTTCGATTAAAGAAGACAGAAATTACAATAATCTGATTGAAAATAATTTGAGTCAAACGGATGTAATCATACATACCTATGTTTCCTCCGACCTCAAACAAATACTGTACTGGCCTCTGGCTAGTGCTTCTGGTGCCACGACTGCGAGATAAAAAAAATATAATGATTTTAATAAACCCAGACATCCCTATAGTATACATTAGCAACATCAACAGAGGCATTGAAGAAATAAGTAATCATCACTTTTCCTCCACTGACCCGTTCTCATAATCGAAGCGCGCCATCACATCTTTGGCCTTGGTCTCGTTGTCCAACTGGATCGCCATGGAGATCTTAGCTTGTAGTGGGGCGTGAACCCTGATGACCCCTTCGCGGAGGTCAGTCAACTGTGGACAAAGAAAAGACCCAACTTCAATTCAAGTCCCATTACATGAGTAAACCTCATGCTGAAAGGTACTGGCGACCACATCCAATTAGGTACTGTCAGGAGCAAGCATACACCCAATAGCCTATGATATTGTTGTCAAGTCAAACTAACATTGAGAATACATCTAATTGACCATTTCAAGTTGGGGTTAAAGTAGTTTAGAGTCCATAAAGTCAGTAATCATTACCTCGCTCCTTTCAGTCTTCTCAGCGTTCCTCTTCCTCATCATTAGCAGCTTCCTTTTGGTCTTCTCTGAGCTGGGCGGCTTCTTGCTAGCCTCATTCAACTTCCTCACGTGGGAGATGAGAAAGCAGGGCACCTGAGGAGAGAACAATACACCTATTAATCTCTCTATCCTCCCTCTCTCTCTTCACTTTCTCCCCGTCTGCCCGGGGGCTTGGTGATTTGGGCTGTAGTGGCATTACATTCTATGCATTGTACTATGCATTGCATTCTAATAGGTCAGGCAGCAGTCCCCAGATGTGGGTCAAGCTGCTCTTTGTCTCTTTGCGTTTTTCATACAACGTGCCTGGATCACTTCCCTCATGGGTTTTCGTCATAAACACTTTTCCCCCCAGTAAAACAATGGTGAGCTCAGCTTTCAGTCTTGTTTAACCAGGCTCAAGGTCTACATAAAAAATGACTTGTCTTGAAATACTGAAAGTGAGGTTTTTGTTAAGCAAAATTACAGAAATTGTATTGGAAGTCTTAAAATTGCAGATGCTATGCTGGAGCAGTATAGACGTAATCTTTCAACCACCAATTTGGGAAATTGCAGTCCTACTGTAGTTGAATAGCACCCTGGTCTGTCCTGATGAGGCCAGATGACTGTTGATGAGATATGTTTGGGGCTAGTGAATGTGTCGTGTGTGAACGTATCCCATCTCTATGTGTTCAAGGAACGTGTGTGCGTGTGTTGCAAACTCACGGTCCAGAGCAGTTCTTGGTATGTGATGAGTAGCCGTACGAGGTGGGCCGCCCCGGCTGCCGCCTGCATCTCCTCCTGCTTGGCATTCTTGCCCCGGTAGGTGAAGAGGTTGGGAGCCACGATCATGGACACGTTCCACAGACTCATCCTGTTCTTCTCTTCATAGGCTACCACCTTCCTCAGGAACTCCAACAGGGCCTAGAGGGGCACAGAGGGGTTAGACTGGGTCTGTCTGTGTGTGTGTGTGTGTGTGTGTGTGTGTGTGTGTGTGTGTGTGTGTGTGTGTGTGTGTGTGTGTGTGTGTGTGTGTGTGCTCTTCGGATTTATTCCTTCAAGAAAACAGGTTCAACCTTTGCACTGGCACAATCACTGGGTAACTCTGGCCTACTGATCCAAAATGTGTGTGAAACACATTCTCATATCTTATCCTACACACGTCATTTTATATACTATCCACTCAGGAAGCGAGGACGTCAGAGGGTTGTCACCCGTTTTCCCTTCACACCTTCAAAAACCTCTTATCTAAACTTCATACAATAACCCATTCATGGGACGATACTTAAACATAGTTGTTACTCTTCAAGTTCACTTCAAGTGCCAAGTTAAGTCATCATATTATGCCTTGACTGAGGCTTGAGCAACACTTCATGGTTGTTTACATGTTACGAAGGCAACCGCCCCTTAGAATGGAATGTTAGTCACTCATGGTTGTGACTATTGGCTTATGAGTCGTAGGAATGCATAGTTGGACACAGTTGCCCAATTGAAAATAAACTCTCAGCCCCTGCACTTATTTGAGCTATTTTAGGACTGGATATGTGGGATAGGTGTGTGTTTGTGTGTAGGGTTGTGAGGTCACAGTTGAAAGTGTAGTCTCTCAGTCCATGATCATGAGTCTTGGGATAGCTACAAAGGATGTGAACCCTGATCTTTAGGGGCATTAGTCAAAGATCATCCTCACCTTGAGTGTGTCTCTATTGGGCTCAGGGAGCAGCATGATGAGGAGGTGCAGGGCCTGGATCTGGTGTCTGGGAGAGGAGACACCTGAGGAGGGACAGAGGGGAAAATACACTGATATCTCTGCAAACACACTCACTTTACCAACTGGTGGAAGTGTTGTTGACTATTATTGACATAGTTAAGAGTACATTTAAGAGAAAAATTGGAAATTAATCATAAATGACAAGCAACATATACAAAAGTATATGGACACCCCTTCAAATTAGTGGATTTGGCTATTTCAGCCACAAGCGACAGGTGTATAAAATCAAGCACACCGCCATGCAATCTCCATAGGGACTCACTGGCAGTAGAACGGCCTTACTGAAGAGCTCAGTGACTTTCAACGTGGCAGCATCATAGGATGCCACCTTTACAAGTCAGTTTGTCAAATTTCTGCCCTGCTAGAGTTGCCCCTGTCAAATGTAAGTGCTGTTATTGTGAAGTGGAAATGTCTAGGAGCAACAACGGCTCATCTGCAAAGTGGTAAGCCACACAAGCTCACAGAATGGGACCGGCAAGTGTTGAAGAGCGTAAACATTTTCTGTCCTCGCTTGCAACACTCACTAACAAGTTCCAATCTGCCTCTGGAAGCAACGTCAGCACAATCATTATTCGTCGGGAGCTTCATGAAATAGGTTTCCATGGTCGAGCAGCCACACACAAGCCTAAGATCACCATGCACAATGCCAAGCATCAGCTGGAGTGGTGTAAAGCTCGCAGCCATTGGACTCTGGAGCAGTGGAAACCAGTTCTCTGGAGTGATAAATCATGCTTCACCATCTGACAGTCCGGCAGACTAATATGGGTTAGGGTTAGGAAGAGGAGGAATAATGGTCTAGGGCTGTTTGGGCTTGGTCCCTTAGTTCCAATGAAGTGAAATCTTAACGCTATAGCATACAATAACATTCTAGACAATTCTGTAATTTCAACTTTATGGCAACAGTTTGGGGAAGGCCCTTTCCTGTTTCAGCATGACAATGCCCCTTAGTTCCAAAGCGAGGTCCATACAGAAATGGTTTGTCGAGATGAGTGTGGAAGAACTTGACTGGCCTGCACAGAGCCCTGATCTCAACCCCATCGGACACCTTTGTGATGAATTGGAATGCCGACTGCGAGCCAGGCCTAATCACCCAACATCACTGCCTGACCTCACTAATACTCTTGTAGCTGAATGGAAGCAAGTGCCCGCAGAAATGTTCCAACATCTAGTGGAAAGACTTGCTGCTGTTATAGCAGCAAAGGCGGGACCAAATCCATATTAATGCCCATGATTTTGGAATGTTCGACGAGTAAGTGTCCACATATTTTTGGTCATGTAGTGCATTTTACATGTGCTGTAAACAATGCTAACGATGGTGATATATAGTATGAAGGACTGAATAATTAGTCTCTGCTTACAGGTCAGTAGAGATAAGGGTGTCAGAGATCTATTTTAATATATGTACAGTGCATTCAGAAAGTATTCAGACCCCTTCGCATTATCCACATTTTGTTACGTTACAGCCTTATTCTAAAATGGATGAAATAAAACATGTTCCTCATCAATCTACACACAATACCTCATAATGACAAAGCAAAAACAGGTTTTTAGAAATGTTTGCTAATGTATTAAAATCAAAAACATAAATACCTTATTTCCATAAGTATTAAGACCCTTTACTATGAGACTTAAAATTGAGCTCAGGTGCGTCCTGTTTCCATTGATCATCCTTGAGATGTTTCTACAATTTGATTGGAGTCCACCTGTGGTAAATTAAATTGATTGGACATGATTTGGAAAGGCAAACACCACTCTATATAAGGTCCCACAAAAACCAAGCCATTAGGTCAAAGGATTCGTCTGTAGAGGTCCGAGACAGGATTGTGTCAAGGCCCAGATCTGGGGAAGGGTACCAAAACATTTCTGCAGCATTGAAGGTCCCCAAGAACACAGTGGCCTCCATACTTCTTAGATGGAAGAAGTTTGGAACCACCAAGACTCTTCCTAGAGCTGGCTGCCTGGCCAAACTGAGCAATCGGGGGAGAAGGGCCTTGGTCAGAGAGGTGACCAAGAACCTGATGGTCACTTTGACAGAGCTCCAGAGTTCCTCTGTGGAGATGGGAGAACCTTCCAGAAGTCCAACCTTCTCTGCAGCACTCTACCAATCAGGCCTTTATGGTAGAGTGGCCAGATGGAAGCCACTCCTCAGTAAAAGGCAA
Organism: Oncorhynchus mykiss; assembly: GCF_013265735.2. Classification (NCBI taxonomy): domain Eukaryota; kingdom Metazoa; phylum Chordata; class Actinopteri; order Salmoniformes; family Salmonidae; genus Oncorhynchus; species Oncorhynchus mykiss. The sequence continues at coordinate 19,328,944 of NC_048579.1, forward strand.
ATGACAGCCTGGTTAGAGTTTGCCAAAAGGCACCTAGAAAGTCTGACCATGAGAAACAAGATTATCTTGTCTGATGAAACCAAGATTGAACTCTTTGGCCTGAAATTGTAGTCTGGAGGAAACCTGGCAAAATCCCTACAGTGAAGCAGCATCATGCTGTGGGGATGTTTTTCAGCAGCAGGGACTGGGAGACTAGTCAGGATCGAGGGAAAGATGAACGGAGCAAAGTACAGAGAGATCCTTGATGAAAACCTGCTCCAGAGCACTCAGGACCTCAGACTGGGGCGAAGGTTCCCCTTCCAACAGGACAACGACCCTAAGCACACAGCCAAGACAACGCAGGAGTGGCTTCGGGACAAGTCTCTGAATGTTCTTGAGTGGGCGAGCCAGAGCCCGGACTTGAACCCGTTCAAACATCTCTGGAGAGACCTGAAAATAGCTGTGCAGCGACACTCCCCATCCAACCTGGCAGAGCTTGAGAGGATCTGCAGAGAAGAATGGGAGCAACTCCCCAAATACAGGTGTGCCAAGATGGTAGCATCATACCCAAGAAGACTTGAGGCTGTAATCGCTGCCAAAGGTGCTTCAACAAAGCACTGAGTAAAGGGTCTGAATACTTATGTAAATGTGAAATATCAACCAAAAACTTATATTCATTTGCTAACACTTCAAAAACCTGTTTTTGCTTTGTCATTACGGGGTATTGTGTGTAGATTGAAGAGGACAAAAAACAATTTCATCAATTTTAGAATAAAGCTGTAATGTAACAGAACGTGGAAAAAGTCAAGGGGTCTGAATACTTTCCAAATGCACTGTATTACGTATCCACTTAACGGTAAGCGTGCAGGCCTACATGTGTGCACTCACTCTGTGCAGCGGCGAAGGCAGGTAAGTGCTGGAGCGTGAGCAGAGGATAAGGCAGCTCTCTGATGAACATCTTCAGCAGACCCGCTGCGTCATTGTGCCTCACCTGCTCCCAGTCAAACCGCTCCTCATAGAACTTCTGCTCCAGCTCCTGGCGCAGATGCTGCAAATACCAACACCAAAACAAAAATATACACATTATCTCCACAATGGTTCCTCCTGTGGTTAATCTCAACTCCACGGTCACCTTTGACCCCTCCATAAAAACAAATCACATCCCTAACCATCACCATGTGTGTTTGGGGAACCTAATACCCACTAGCTTCCTCTAGTTGAGATGTCAAGTGTGTGTAGAGGGGTGACCTGCCATGGTACCTAACAAATGAAAATGGGGTGGAGTGGGTGGGTACATCCCCTCTTCAGTCTGCTTGTTCTAATGATGAAAAGGAGGGTACCCAGTAGGATAATATAAGATGGGATCAAGTACAGTAATAAATCAAAGAACAAACATATCTTTCCCTTCAGTGAAATGTTTTTACAGTGGTAGACATAAGCTAGAGTTACACAGAACAAGATAGCTCTATGATTGGTGATTGACAGCTAAAGTATGAAAAGCTCCAGTTTTATTAGTGGAAAGGGGAGAGGGGCTTACCTTTACTCTGGATGCAGACCCTGGTACTCTGAGAATCCCCTCTGTTTGTAGTCCTGTCTGCTCCAGCTTGGACAAGAGCTGCAAACACAAGCATACACATTTTATAAACCACAAGTTTAACAAACCAAGAGGGATGTGAACTCGACTCTCACCTGAAAACAAAATCAACCAAATCTGACTGCATTCGTTTCCTCTTCCTGGTTTTCACAGACAGGGAAGTCCTTTTTGTGCAAACTTTTTTTTTTTTTTACAAGGAGCTCTTCAAACCACTAACAAAACAGCATTCAATTCATATTTACAACTAGAGATAAAAGCGCCCACAGATTCGGTTGCTGGGCCTTGATGTTTGTTCTCCACCGCCAAACTTGTTTTGCTCTATTGAACATGATTCACACCTGGACTGGAGACTTCAGTCATCTCGTCTCTACAGAAAGATGTCAGCAACCTGAGGTTAATGCTATCAGACCCGCCATCTCACACACACCTGGTCCACTCCAGAAGAAAGACACAACCCTCCTGTTTCCTGCCTCTTAGTGACGACTGATCAAATATTTCCCTTGAAAGGTACTAACACTTGATCATTTTTGTTTAGGAGGGGTTAAGGATCTTTGCAAGTGCAACATGACAGATATGAGAGAGTAAGGCAACCCAACAATTGTATTTTATGACAAGCTTTGGATCCCAAAGGCTAACTATCTGTTTACTAGACCACACAAAATCTGCATTCTGAAGCAATGGTTTGACCTTGTTCATCAAGTCCTCCTCCAGAAACCACTTTCCAGGTCTGCAAAAGATAAACCAACACTGATATAGCAGTGAACAAGTGCTTCAAAGAAAAGTCCTATAATTCCCTTCCAGAAGCCACTTATCTACCAAATCCATAAAACATCACCTTGATACCCAATACTCTAGTCATTTACTATACGTGGCCTGTAATTGTAGTCAGCCTAGACAGTCAATGTGACTTATTATAGGCAAATTCTGTATAGACTGGAATTTGACTGCTGGTAACAGGGTTATTTGTGCCTTAATCCTCAGCTATGCCAAGGTTAGGTCCGTGCCACTGGCTGACTGACTGGCAGCTGCTGGGACTCTAAACAGTCAGATGTTATTTTCAGTACAGCTCCTTATATAGAGTCCCAGATATATTTCTAACATATATGAGCTATAATAGCTAACATATTCTATTACATCTAAGACATTTCAGCTTATCATTTCTTATTAAATTTGTAAACATTTCTAAAAACATAATTCCAATTTGACATTATGGGGCATTGTGTGTAGGCCAGTGACAATCTCAACTTAATCAATTTTAAATTCAGGCTGTAACACAACAAAATATGGAAAAAGTCAAGGGGTGTGAATACTTTCTGAAGGCACTGCATATACCATCCCAGGCATATTTCTAAAATATCAGAGATAACATATTCTATGATAGAAATGGACAATAACTAACATCCATCCCTAGCTGACATGACAACACAAATGAAAATAACAGTATATTTAGCTTATAGTTCATCACTTGACTCTCCTCCCTACCCTCTCCTACTCAGTAGGTTTAAAAGGAGCATATGGTGGACTTCTGACATTTAGTCTCTCCGGAATGTCTTTGTGAGGACGTGTGAAAGCAACGCTTAACAAGGCTGACTCTAGTACTGATAGTGAAACAGGAGAGGCTCTTGGAGGGAGCGTTCCGTGTGTGGGCATCCCCTGACACATATTACGTTAACACAAAGCAGTGATGGCCAGCTGAGGAGGAGGAGTCAGGGAGTGATGTGATGGGTCCTGGGAAAGGGTTGCTTCAGTAGGAAAAGCATGATGGAAGGGATGAGGGTCAGGATACTAGGGGTTAGAGGGGGAGAGTAGAGCTGGGACGATAAACCAAAAATGTATATCGATACGACAATATCCACCACGTATTCTGGACGTTTTCTGATATTGTTCATTACGATAAATAACCTATTGGGCCCTACTAGAGAAATGTGAAGTTTTAAATTAAGTAAGTTTGTAATATGGGTGATTGTTAATAGGAAAATTGATAGGTACAACATTCAAAGTGTTAGTAGAAGTTTTAAGGGTAATATATAAAAAACAACAGTGCACATGGATGTTATAAATGTATTGTTCAATTTATTGATATTGTAATAATTTAGTCAATTTATAGCGATATGAATTTTTGTAAATATTGCCCAGCTCAAGGTGTGAGTAGCACTGAGAGAAGGAGTTGGGGAGGAGAGAGACAGGGGTGGGGGCAGAGAAAAAGAGAGAAAGTAAATGAGGGAGAGAGAGATTTAGGGAGAGTTTAACTGACCCATAGAAGTATAGGAGAACTGGCAACGCACAATAACCCCATATAATTTTCCATTGGGGAATAAGCAGGGATTTCCCCCCAGTATAATTTGTATAACTATATGCCTATAACCAGAGGGGAGAAACACTTGTGGTTTCAAAGTAGAAGTAAGGGGGGCTTTACCAATACAAATAGAACCAATCAGGTACAGTACCTTTCTGAAGACGAGAGGAACCTTGGACCCGGGGAATTTCTTCTGGTCGTTCTCCAGTAGAGTGGTCAGGGGAACTCCAAATATACCACTTTCTGTGGAGGGGAGGGAAAAAAGAGAGAGTTCAAAACCCCAATGACGTGTCTATGTAAAAATAGGATGTGAAACACCAAGGTTGTGTTCATTAGGGCACGCAACTGAAAATGTCTTAAAACATCTTGCAACATAAAACAAAATGGTTTATTTTCCAGGTAGTCCCGCCCTGTTTATGTGGGGTTTCTTTCGTTTGTTGCCTCATGAACATGACCCGGTTAAACACCCACCTCTGGCCTTGCTGCGTGCTGCTCGGTTGCGTTTGAGCTCAATGCCCAGGCAGTCGTAGAACGTGGTCAGTTCAATCAGAGAGATGTAGCCGATCTTCTTCATGTCCGCACAAGACAGATCTTGGATGTGGGTGAGGCCTAGTTTAGGCCTAGGCAGCTGAAATGTCTATACAAGACAGAAGACAAGACCATGGTCATGCATAAGAAAGTCTCGATCATCAACACATTTGACATATTCAAACAGGTTGCCAGAGGTCGGCCATTGGTTAACATGGATGCCTCCAGACCAGACCACACACAGCCACCTACAGCTGGGGTTCAAATCCCCGCTCTGCCACTTTTTGTCCTGTACAATCCCTTCCATATGTCTGTCGCTCTCTCATTTTCTACTGCATTCATTTGTTTTTAAACGCCTTTTGGAGTTCCAAAAGGTCAGAGGTGAAACTCACTGGCAGGTCGGGGTCATCTCTGCGGATGCGTTGGCAGTCCTGGCAGTCCCCCTGGCGGCCCCTGCGGTGGGCAGTGACGCCCTCGGAGTAAGGCACTTCGAAAGACAGGGTGTCAGAGGTATCCTGAGAGGGAGGGCACTCTGAAACACGTCTCTCCACCGGGGAGAAGCTGGGAAAAGCAGGCCGCACTAGAACATACACACAGTCAGAATGATGGGCACATCACCAGTATATTCCCCTATGCAAAGACATCAGTCCAACCAACCAGATGGAAGTTATCTATGTTGACAACTTGGTCACAGTCCAATGTGTTTTCCAATCACGTTGACAGAATTAGGTTGAAATAGCATGGAAACAACATTGATTCAACCCACTGGAGTGGTAGCCTCACAGTCGGTTGCGTCAGCCGACCAAATCTAACCAAACTAATAGGGGACATTAAATGGTGGTAACATATTGAGAGACTATAGACTCACCTCTTGAAGATGTCCGGTGGATGCATCTGGAAGCCATGTGTCCATTGGGTGACTTGGGGGACACAGGCGGTATGGGATCAACCAACTAAAAGGATAGGGGACATACATGATCATCATTTATGCTCATTTCGGTGTGTGTGGAGTTTGTTTCACAAAGTAAATATTATCAACAACTAAACATTAGCTTTTGAAGTGGGACGCATGAAAATATGAATCCTGCTTCAGCATTTGACTATGGTGAAATGAGTAAATTTTCTTCTAAACGATACCAGGCGTTGCAGTGAACTGAATTAACACTACCATTGTGTTGAGCTGACCATCTAATCAGTCAGTTTCGTTCCAATGCACTTACTACCATATGACTCTGCAGTACATTTGCTGACATTGGGGAGAGAGGAGAGTGGGTATCAATGGAACGCTCAACAGAGACAGCTGTTTTGTTTTGTTGTACACCTCCTAGTCAGCGAAGAGCATGGACCAAACCCCAGTCAGCAGCACTAGGATATAGAAATGTTGCTTTTATACTGTTTCATGTACATAAAATTGCATTTCACAAGTCTGAGAAAGAGCTCGAGTTCATAGTCACCAAAATACTAACATTTGCCTAAATACATTACGTATGAATTCAAATGGTAAGCAATTAAAATAACTACATTAGCTGTAATATTACACTCCACCAACCAAACACAAAAAGAGACGCCACCATCTTCCACTATCAGATTTCGACAAAACTGGCCATGGTCTTTAATCCATCCTCATTTAGACTGAATGGCCTGTTAATGGATCCAGACTCCATGTCCTTGGGGCCTAAATCCATTTCCTTAATCATACAACAACAAAAAAAATCAACTGTGGTCTGTGAAGCCTGCCAGTAAGACAGTATTCTAGCTGGAGTAGGGTGAAGGCTTTCTCTGTGCCCTGGAATCAGCTGTCATCCTAGCTGGAACTGAGGGATGCGTATGACTCAGAATCCTGTGCCCCCGCCAGATCTGTGACTCATCCTTGAGACTACTGCCACCGCCACACAGCAGTGCTGACAGGGGCACTTGTGGCACTCTTCGGCGTGGGCGCTTTATTAGTTACACCCCTCCCCATTCATTCATGCTGTAAATATCTTAATCTCGATCAAGACTTCATAGCCACACAACAGCCTTTAATAGCCATAGCAGCTAGCTACTCAGGGTGGAGTCTGGATATTTGTTCCAAATTCCCATGACAACTCTGTGGGCTTGCTACCTGGTATACCACCAACCCTTCTACAGAACATATTACAATGCTGCTATGCTATTTGATGTCCTTGGATCTAAAGCAGTGCATGCGGTACGCTGCTATCTGAAAACAGTATGGGACTTCCCCGTCACTCTTCTCTTGCCTGTTGCTCATCCAGATTGCAGCTAACAGTCAGTTCTATTTCCGAGAAAGAGGCAGCTATCTGCCGAGAGCTGCTTTATAGGGTTGGGCAAGCATGAGAACATTGTGTTTCCACTGTCCACCCCCTCTCATCTGATAATGGTTCTGGCCCATACCAACTGGGTTGGTGTTTAAATACTGGTTGGTAACACACCTGAGTGTCTGAAGCACGTCTACTGAAGCACGTCTCCTTACTCTAGCCAACTGGGCAACTGGCGGCCCCCTTTGAAGGGCCTTGGATCCATCCCCCCCAAATAAAATGATATACAGTACCAGTCAAAAGTTTGGACACACCTACTCATTCAGGGCTTTTTCTTTATTTTTACTATTTTCTACATTGTAGAATAATAGTGAAGACATCAAAACTATGAAATAACACATATGGAATCATGTAGCAACCAAAAAAGTGTTTACAGTAGCCAGCCTTTGCCTTGACAGCTTTGCACAATCTTGGTATTCTCTCAACCAGCTTCACCTGGAATGCTTTTCCAACAGTCTTGAAGGAGTTCCCACATATGCTGAGCACTTGTTGTCTGCTTTTTCTTCACGCTACAGTCCAAATCATGCCAAACCATCTCAATTGGGTTGAGGTTGGGTGAATGTGGAGGCCAGTCAAGTTCTTCCACAATGACCTCGACAAACCATTTCATTTTATGCTGTAGCGTTAAGATTTCCCTTCACTGGAACTAAGGGGCCTAGCCCAAACCATGAAGAACAGCCCCAGACCATTATTCCTCCTCCAGTAAACTTTAAAGTTGGCACTATGCATTCGGGCAGGTAGCGTTCTCCTGGCATCCGCCAAACCCAGATTTGTCTGTCGGACTGCCAGATGGTGAAGCGTAATTCATTAAGCTCCCGACGAACAGTTATTCTGCTGACGTTGCTTCCAGAGATCGTTTGGAACTCGGTAGTGATTGTTGCAACCGAGGACAGGCGTTTTTTTACACGCTACGCGCTTCAGCACTTGGCGGTCCCGTTCTGTGAGCTTGTGTGGCCTAGCACTTCACGGCTGAGCTGATGTTGCTCTTAGTTTCACTTCACAATAACAGCACTTACAGTTGACCGGGTCAGCTCTAGCCGGGCAGAAATTTGACAAACTGACTTGTTGGAAAGGCGGTATCCTATGACGGTGTCACGTTGAAAGTCACTGAGCTCTTCAGTAAGGCCAACCTACTGCCAATGTTTGTATTTGGACATTGTATGGCTGTGTGCTCAAGTGGGCACATTTGCTTTACAGTTTTTGTGACAAAACCATCAGTCGAGTTGAAAATGCAATGGAAACCCATTTAACTTGCATTAGGCCTCAGTTATTTCTATGTGTACTACGTCATCACGTAAAGCCTTTTGTCCACAAAAAGTCAGTTTGATGGAAACACTCTGTTGGAAAATGTGCATATTGTTTTACGCAGATTCTAGAATTTTCACATGAAAATCTGTCGCAAATTGGATGGATACCTAGCTACTGATAGTCAGTCAATTAACCAAGTCAGCTAAAAAAATGTATGTGGGTACGCTGACCCGCAAGTAACTGCGGCCCCTCATGATGAGATCAGATTTTTTTGTGGCCCGACCCCCATCCCTGACACACAGGATTTGGATATGTACTGAGGTTACAGAGGCTTGTCTGGCTCTGCCAGAGGATCAGTAGCACAAGTGAGATTACCAAAGTTTCTATATCTAATTGAATTTAGGCCATAGGGGCACCAAGGGGCAGAAGCACCAGTCATAGTCTATCAAGGGCCAGACATAAGACAGACTTCATGTCAACATGTTTCCTGTTAGGATTTCAAATCGGAAATATAGAGACCAACTCCATAAACACAACTACTGAGTGCTTAACTCAAAGCACCCTTGCTGTAAACCCAAAGCACACACCAATGTATCTGGCGTGGAGAAGACGTCTTGGACGTGTCTGGCCGGTTGCTTGTTCCTCTTCCTCATGGTCAGGGTGTAGTTGTCCACACGCTTCTTCACCATGGCTGCCTGCGAGCGCGTCAGCGTGGAGAGCAGCGCCTCTGCAGGCCCCTCCCCCAACTCCCCCGACACCAATGTGGACAGCCCCGCCTCCTGCAGCCACGCCTCTTCAAGCTCAGCCTCTGGAATGTGGAGGAAGAATAATTTAGACAAATTAGTATATAGTATCGATCAAAATCTACATTTGTAACCACCTCTATGGTTTTTCTGTTGCATGCCTGAATGAATACAACCCTGGTTGGTACAGACCATCCATGCTGCCCCTCTCCAGCAGGTCCTCGTGGACCTGCTCGCCATCCTCCTCGATGTTCTTGACCTCGCTCCAGTAGTCCTCCATGGAGTCCTGTGACGCCGGGCGCTCCAGCGAGCTGGGGGGAGAAGAGGGCCTGGCACCTCTGGAACTCATCCTGCCCAGTAGGCCTATCTCCTGGTACTGCACCTTCCTGGGGTGGGGAGGGAGATGAGGGGGAGGTCAGTTAGTCAATAGGCTGGTATTGGTGACCCATTTATACGGAACAAATATATAAAATGCAACATACAACAATTTCAACGATTTTACTCAGTTATAGTTCATATAAGGAAATCAGTCAATTAAAATAAATTCACTAGGCCCTAATCTATGGATTTCACATGACTGGGCAGGGGCGCAGCCATGGGTGGGCCTGGGAGGGCATAGGCCCACCCACTCGGGAGCCTGGCCCGCCAATCAGAATGAGTTTTTCCCCACAAAAGGGCTTTATTACAGACAGAAATACTCCTCAGTTTCATCAGCTGTACGGGTGGCTGGTCTCAGATTATACCACAGGTGAAGAAGCCGGATGTGGAGGTTCTGGGCTGGCGTGGTTACACGTGGTCTGCGGATGTGAGGCCGGTTGGACGTACTGCCAAATTTTCTGAACGGATGGCTTATGGTAGAGAAATTAACATTCAATACCCTGGCAACAGCTCTGCCCCCATCCTTGCCTTGTACAGCTGCTGCCTTGGCTAATGGGGATCCATAATAAATACAAATACAAACACAAGGTGCACCTGTGTAATGATCATGGTGTTTAATCAGCTTCTTGATATGCCACACCTGCCAGGTGGATGGATTATCTTGGCAAAGGAGAAATGCTCACTAGAACGAATGTAAACAAATTAGTTCCCAACATTTTAGAGATTAAATTGTGAATAATTTTTTTTTTTATCCAGCGGTTTTTCACAGTTAAGCCAACTCTAAATAAAGGATGAATATGAATATGAACAAATAAATGTATGATTATGTCACAGGGTTATGACATGTATGAATGCTTTATGAAGCCTTCCTAAGATGCACTTCAAACAAAGCGGTACCTACACCATCTAACAAGCACACTTGTCACAATGATCAATTATTATATGTTTTTAATTGAACCTTTATTTAACTAGGCAAGTCAGTTAAGAACAAATTCTTATTTACAATGACGGCCTAGGAACAGTGGGTTAACCGCCTTGTTCAGGGGCAGAACGACAGATTTTTTACTTTGTCAGCTCGGGGATTCGATCCACCAACCTTTCAGTTACTGGCCCAAAGCTCTAACCACTAGGCTACCTGCCGTACAAGTCACTATAATGGATATCAAAATCAAAAGGAGAAATGCAAGTTGCGGATGGCGTTCCTATAGCCTGTGTATGAACACAAAAGAGGGTGCCTGCATGTACGAGCATGCAGGCTGTGTGTGCACACGTGTGATCACTCCTTGACATAAACATCATATGGAATCCATTCGCAGGTCTGTCTGCTTCTAGTCACAGTCTGGTTCTCATTACAACCCCCTAATTATAGAGGGGCATGGTCACATCACAGACCCTTTCATTTCAGAGGCAGAGTTATGAGTGGTCAGGAGAGCAGCACCTTGATGTGGCCTGTCGGCCCTGTTACCCGGAATATCTGGTCCCCTGTCTGGTGGGGTCTGATCTGATGAGCCAGGACAATGCTGGGATAGGGGGTTCCTGGTCCAAAGAATAATAGGATGGGAAACGACTGTAGAAGAGTACTGAGGGCAGTGTCACACAGACAGCCAGTCAAACACACACGCACACACCCTTATCTCCACCTCCACAACTGGAGGAGGGACATGAATAGGAGGCGAGGAGGTTCAAGGGGTCTTCCCCAGGGCTCTCAGTTGTTTCCTACTATCTAGTCAGCATGGAAAACCTTCCCAATTTCATTAAAATATGTAAATTCTATTTGTTACTTTGCTGCACAATGGACAATGTTGTTTGCAAGAACACAAGGGGCCACAAATACATCAGTGTTCAGGGAAAACTACCCATGCTTGTTTTGTACTCAAATATTGTGCGTGTGCGTGTGTTTGAGTGCGCCAGAAAGCTGGCCCTGGCCTCACTTAGGAAGATATTATTGATTAGAGTGGTGCTTGCTGGGGGTCCGGATGGAGCTTTCAGAGAGGAACTTTGTTTTAATGGGCTTTTGTTCCCCTGGGTGCCCCTTTACCTCACACTCATGATGTTATCACATGAGATTTCAAGGAATAGCAAACACTGCTCGTTGAACATCTCATACTAAAATCATGGCCATTAATATGGAGTTGGTCCCCCCTTTGCTGTTATAACAGCCTCCACTCTTCTGGGAAGGCTTTCCACTAGATGTTGGAATATTGCTGCGGGGACTTGCTTCCATTCAGCCACAAGAGCATTAGTGAAGTCGGGCACTGATCTCGACAAACCATTTCTGTATGGACCTTGCTTTGTGCATGAGGGAATTGTCATGCTGAAACAGGAAAAGGGTCTTCCCCAAACTGTTGCCACAAAGTTGGAAGCACGGAATCGTCTAGAACGTCATTGTATGCTGGAGCATTAAGCCAAAACTATGAAAAACAGCCTCCGACCATTATTCGACCTCCATCAAACTTCACAGTTGGCACTATGCATTGGGACAGGTAGCGTTTTCCTGGCATCTGCCAAATCCAGATTCGTCTGTCAGACTGACAGATGTTGAAGTATGATACATCACTCCAGCGAACGCATTGCCACTGCTCCAGAGTCCAATTGGCGCAAGCTTTACACTACTTCAGCTGACGCTTGACTTTGTGCATGGTGAACTTAGGCTTGTGTGCGGCTGCTCAGCCATGGAAACCCATGTCATGAAGCTCCCGACGAACAATTATTGTGCTGACGTTGAGTCGAGAGGCAGTGAATGTTTCAACCAAGGAAAGTACTCGGCGGTCCCGTTCTGTGAGCTTGTGTGGCCTACTACTTTGTAGCTGTACAAGCAGGGAAGAAATTTGACGGACTGACTTGATGGAAAGGTGGAATCCTATGACGTTGCCATGTTGAAAGTCACTGAACTCTTCAGTGGGCCATTCTACTGGCAATGTTTGTCTATGGAGATTGCATGGCTGTGTGCTCGATTTTATACGGCTGAAATAGCCGAATCCACTAATTTGAAGGGGTGTCCACATACACTGCATGGCCAAAAGTATAGGCCTATGCTCTCCATTACAGGAAGAGTACTTAGTATGATGGTTGTAGAGCACACCAAGGCAAAGTATTAGCTAAGCAGCTAGAACACTGAGCCTCTATCACTACTGATATATTGTAGGCCTAATGACAGAGGTGTCCTGACGCAGATATCATACACATTTTAAAGAACACACACACAAACCATTTTGCTAGGATTCCATGTGAGCAGAATGAAATAAAATGCATTGGGAGTGTCAGGTGTAGGGCTGGTCTATTGACATGTAGAAATATGCTGTAGAAATATGCTGTACTTGTTGAAGAGCAGGTTCAGATGCTATACCTCATCTGCACACTTTCACCCCAATCAATGGGAGGTGTGTGTGTGTCTGTATATATATATATATATATATATATATATATATATATATATATATATATATATATATATATATATATATATATATATATATATATATATATATATATATATATATATATATATATATATATATATATATATATATATATATATATATATATATATATATATGTGTGTGTGTGTGTGACTGAGTGTTCCTTGTTCATCCCTCATTTCAAAACAAGATATATTCTTGATAAGCATCTGGCTTTATGAGGCACAGCCATACAGGCTGAAGGAAGGATTCAGATCTGTGATTGGCATCTACACAAGGCCTCTGTTCACCCTCCAATGCCTTCTGATGGCGAGCCATTTACACCCATCAGTGGACGGCACCACAACAAATCTTCACCCTACACTGCCTGTGAACAACAGGGTATTTTATCTAGCTAGATCACCTGCTATGATGCTGGCAAGTAAGGTAATATAAAAAGGTCAGGACCTGTCTCAGAGTAGCAGTGTTGATCTAGGATAAGGGCCTCTGACTCCTCTCTGTCCATTAATCTTATGTTAAAGATAAAAAATTAAATTTAAAAAAAGCACTCATACTCTGAGACACTTGGTGAATATAGGGCCATGTTATTTTTCTAGAACAGAATGATTATTTGAGTACTCGATTTTCAACACTTATGCCTTGAGGGGGAAAATCTAAAGTCAATAGTAGACACACTACAAAGTCACATTGGTTGATCCACAGAGTGGTTCATCTCCAGTCTTCAAAACATCAATAAACACATCTGGTTATAGCCCATAATTAAAGAAGCCTTATAATGCACAAATAGAGAAGTGTGAGATCAGTAAAGGTATGTATGACAGAGACACACAGTTCTTGGCAGCCATTTCCCTTTAGGTCATGTGAAGGAGGTTTTGTAAAGAAATTCAAGTTCAAGTAATCTAAAGAAATTCAAGTTCATGAGTAAGTTTTGGACAGAGATATTCCTAACTAAGGTGCAAGTAATGTACTTTAGGGAGAGGATGACTGGGTGGTAACCTAGTAGTTAAGCGATTGGGCCAGTAACCTAAAGGTTGCTGGTTCGAATCCCTGAGCTGACTAAGTGAAATATGTCCACGTGCCCTTGAGCAAGGCACTTAACTAATTGCTCTGGATAAGAGCATCTGCTAAAATGACTGAACAATGTGGCTACAGTTCCACTTCTGTCAATTCAGAGACATTGAATTTAGAACAACCCCTTCAGGTTGGAAGATATAATGAATAAATAAAAATTGCTCTGAAATATCTCTGCCCCTGATAAAAATCAAACATTCATACAAATACCAAAACGCAAGATAAGAAGTCGTAATCTAAGACCACTGGTTATAAACCAAAGTAACGAATGTTCAATGGAAATACCTTAGTGAATACAATAAGTAACCATTAACACCTCATACAGTCCATGTTAATGTTCCACTTCACAACAATTAATAGAACACACACACATACACACAACGAGTGTATTTCAGAGGAGGAAAGGGCAGATTACCTTTCAGTTCTTCATCCAGCTGAAGAGAAGAGCGAGTGAACTCTAGAGATGTGAGAGAGAGGTGCCTGCATCTTGTATATAAACAAAGCTGTTTGAAGCCAGTCAGAGAGAGAGACAAACAACTCAATCTCAGAATATCCTCCAATGGACTGAGAGTCTTTGTGGAACACAAGCTCATCTCTTTCTCTCCCTCCAGCCGTCACACTCCCCCTCTGCGGGAGGCACAAGTTTTCAGTGTCCAGCTTTCTCCCCTCCTCCTCCAGTCTCTTTCTAATCCTCCTCCTCTTTTTCACCCTTTCCCTTCTCCCTTCCCCCTGTACTGCTCCCTCTCGACACATTCACTGGTTACCATTCCTCTTCTCTGCTTTCATCTTTATAGGTCATTACATGTCCACCATGTTAACACCTCTCCCTCTTTTTTTGATGAGAGAGAGAGCAAGAGAAAATGGCAGTTGTGCTACATTTAAGAAAACCTAACCCAAAATGAGTCTAATTAGGAATAGCACTCACAATACTACTGTCATTTATTTATAAGATCCATGTAAATACACTAATTAGTTTGTACAGTTTGACTACTCATACTACAAATGCAGAGCACACTTAAATGAGAAAAATCAGGGAATACCAAAAACTTCAATTACATTAACATTGTTACACTCAGATGTCTTTTCATAAGTAAATAACTTGGAAAAATCTCTGCTCTAAACAATAATTTAATTTAAATATCTTCAAAATGTTTTGAAAAACATCCCTCTGGGATGAGTTTCTGTAGAGAAATGTGGTTCAGAAATACTGACGCTACAAAGTCATTCAAATCAGAGAGAAAATGTCATATTTCTTTAACGACCAAAGCGGAAATTTCAGCTCCAGGAAATCATATTGGAGCATATGCCCCCCAACATTATATGTAGGTCAACGGTGACGAAAATACTAAACTGGAAACATGTGGAGCTGGTCTGGGCTTGACGGAGAGAAAGCAGAGAGCAGACAGAAAGAGAGAGAGAGGGCACGAAGGTCTGTAATCGGAGTAGAAAGCTCAGGGACCCTCCAATCATCACCTAATTCCTCAAAGAATGTTAACACCAGGGCCAAAGAGCCAAGTCTGCAATCCAACAACAATACCCCCAAAAAGCAAAACCATTTACATGTGTTTGGCCTCACTCACTGCAGATTTAAACATGTCAGACCAACAACACTGCTCTCCTGCCTAGCCAATGTCCTTGTCCCACTGCTGAAAGGTGAAGTATTGGAAGTGTGCCATCAAAATCTGCCAAAGCTACTTTGGAGTCTCCCTCTCTCTTCTTCCTAAGTTGATAATCAGCTAAAACCTTTTTCCATCTCTCTTATTGATTAAATTGTCCATACACTTTTAGGATAGATGAAATCAAAAGCACGTGCGTGCCAAATTGCTGACGTTAGGTCATGTGTCTAAAATGTAGACTGATTGTTTATTTCCTCTTAACTTTAAAGCTGTGCAAATAACATCAACACGTGTTGGTCTTAAATCAGTTTAGAGGTTGAAACTAAAAGCCTACTTTTCCTTAATTAGTCCTCTGGCTGCTAGGGGCTAAAACATCTGGCTTTCCAGAAATAAACTGGTACACATGTCTGGTACACATGGTCCAACTCAGCTTATCCTACATCTACCAGTTTTGTAGGATAACGCTTAAACCCAACCAACAACAACTGCTATCACTAATTTACTCAACCAGCTATAGGCCTTCTCTGTCTATTTCTTCAACAGTCCCTTTGGTGACATAAAGACACAGGGACTGTCCATTTCCAACACACCTGGTCAGAGTGGGGCGCCCCCACCTCAGCAGCAGATGCACACAAGAGGCCCTTGTTACTGGCTAGTGAAGAGGAAGAGCCTTAGGACCAATTCTTCTACTGCCGGACACACAGCAAGTCTAGTCTAGCGCCGCAGGCCAGGAGCCACTCTATTTAGTCTGCAGACCCTCTCGAACCTCTCTCAGATCCCACTGATCTGCATGTGGACATTATGGTTATTATGGCCTTAAAATAAGCAAGACACACACACACACACACACACACGATGGGCTGTGTCAGCACATAGAGCGCTCATCTTCAGTAAAGGGCTGGTTTAAAAGCAGGGGCATTAACAGCATGCTACATCCTCAAACAACAGATCAATAGGAACAAGGCTGTAATGGCTGCCTCTCACTGATTAATACACTTGATTGGGAATGTATAGGTTCCTTGAGTGGTGTGTGTGGGCGGGTGGGAGTTTGTATGTGTGAGTGAGGAGCGGAAGATAACCAGTCACATCAGTAATGTTTTAGAAGTTATAGGGGAATGTTTTGGGTCTCTAAGGGTCATTAGTTAGATAATGGATCTGAACTCAGGACCTGGTCAGTGCTCAAATGCTTTTCATGACATAAGCGATCGTCATCATAAGTCAGGCTGATTAACAGTGGCTGCCCATGACTAATGTCTACTCTATGGCTCTTCTTAATGGTAATTCATCATCTTGTGTTGTGTCCACTTTTGTCCAAATCGTGTTGGCCGGTAGGGAAATCCTTGTCTCATCGCGCACCAGCGACTCCTGTGGCGGACCGGGCGCAGTGCACGCTAACCAAGGTTGCCAGGCGCACGGTGTTTCCTCCGACACATTGGTGCGGCTGGCTTCCGGGTTGTGTATCGGAGGACGCATGACTTTCAACCTTCGTCTCTCCCGAGCCCGTACGGGAGTTGTAGCGATGAGACAAGATAGTAGCTACTAAAAAACAATTGGATACCACAAATTTGGGGAGAAAAAGGAGTAAAATAAAAAATAAATTTTAAAAAACTATTCTGTAATACTTTACTATTCTTTAATACTTTACTTGACACCCAGTGTCATAACAGCTGACAACCTGTGGTTATAACCCATATATTTCCACCTGTTGTGACATTATATTGCGTTATTTTATGTCTGGTTATGACACCTACACATTTATTCAAATTAAGTTTCCCTTCGTTTGAAGGTTTGTTTCTGAAATTGTTGATGTAATGAATTCTTTACAATATTTTTTTTTCATCATATATTTCAAATCAATTGTATAAAATACACTATGACACTCATGAAACATTATTACAATCCTGTGTCACTTTACTTGGACTAAGAAAAATACACTTTATGACACTGTCAAGAAGTATTATGACCATATTAATCATATAAGCCACTTAGGCCTGTCACATACATGCCCTTATGTCAGTCATCAGTCACAAAGAGGGTGTCTTGTCCTGCTCCTGAAATCTGCTCCTGCATTTATCAGCAACAGAGTATTGGGTGGGTCTCCATGTCTGACATCAATTTGTGTGTAATTACACTGATAATTTAACATCGTCCATTTTTTAAAAATAAATAATATTTAAAAAACACACACAAATTACCTCGACTAACCTGTACCCCCACTCATTGACTTGATACCGGTACACCCTGTATATAGCCTCGTCATTTTATTGTGTTACTTTTCATTTTATTTTTTACTTTAGTTTATTAAGTAAATGTTTTTCTTAACTCTAATACTTGAAATGCATTGTTGGTTATGGGCTTGTAAGTAAGCATTTCATTGTCAGGTCTACACCTGCTGCATGTGACAAATACAATTTGATTTGATTTAAAAAGGGCTTAAACCACCAAAAACTTGCTCTGTCTCTAGGCCTACCTACGCTGTCACGTTCTCTTGAATAATTCAACAAGTGTGTCAAGAGAAGGATAACCATCCGAATAAAACATCAAAACGCTTGGCTCCAAATTAAACCTTAACATTCTGACTTTATACTGTTTGTGAGATCAGACATAATATCACTATAATCCGAGTGTTCATTTTCGGTAGTTGCCTTCATTACAGCACATATAATTTGTAAACATTTTAAATGTACAAATATTAACACCCTTAAAAATAAAGTTACTGGATCTTTCTTCTCTTTTTTGTGATGTAACTGTCGAGATGGTGTGTTAAATCCCAGACGAAGCTTTAGGGTTATTATAGATGCAACGGAAAGCCAATGTATTCAATTGAGTCCATTTCAGCCATTACCAGAGTGTGATTGACAGGTTCCACGATCGTTACGTTGACGGGAAAAAAAAGACTGGTACAAACAAGAGTGGGAAAGAGCAAAATGAAAGCAATCAACCCAGCGAGATTTAAGTGACAAGTGGATTTTGCTCCGGTCAAAACAGGAAATTGATGGCTGAAAAGGAGAGATCCTCAGGTGGGTGGGGAATGTGCGTTGCTAATCAAATGACCTTTTCCTCTATTGTCAAAGCTGCTAGTTACATTACAAACACAGCCTGTAACATCTCAAGATGAATTAAATTAATTGGAAGGGAAAGCAGCAAATTTTGTGTGTGTTATTATTCATGGAATTCAGGTCCAGTGAGAAACAGGCTACTCTTGATCATGTTTCAGGGGGAACTTGACTGCAGCAGCAGATACATCCTGTTTGGCCTGTAAAGATAGCCGTAGTATGGTATGTGTAATCATTACCAAATGGTCTAAGTGTTACCTAATACCGCTTGTAGAAAACATATCTATCTAGACTAGAGATTTAGTGGTATTGGACTGTAAACTCCTGCCCTGTTGACAAAACAATACAAAAATGGTGAATGAAAATAAAAAGGGAAGTCTTTGAGAAACCACTGAAATGTGCCCATAATACAATGAACCATAGACTAAAAAACTAAGTAAAAAACAACCTTAAGAGAACATTTCCCTAATTAAAATGTGACATTGTTAATGGGTTGAGAAGTAAAAATTCACTTCCCAGTTTCAAGCCAGGAGTGGCTGTGGACCATATTGAGTAAATTTGTTTCTATCAAGTTAGGCTAAAGGAGCTATTTTAACCTAACCAAGTGCATTCAGTAGAACAAAACAGACTTTAGAAAAAGTTTAGAAATTGTGATAACATTTGAATCTAACACAATTTACATAATCAAGCCAACAGGTTAAATGTACAGTGCCTTCAGAAAGTATTTATACCCATGACTTATCATATTTTGTTGTGTTACAGCCTGAATTCAAAATGTATCAAATATAATTTTTTGCCCCTCACCCATCTACACACCATACCCCGTTGGTTGTTGATCACTGCTAGACAGCCATTTTTAAGTCTTGCATTAGTTTTATTATTTAAAATCGTCTTGAAAATCTAACACGGTATACCATTCCATTCTTGTGGGCCAGCAAAGGAGTATTGGTGTCTCTGAGGGGTCTTTGGCCTGGTTTGCTAACTATCTCAAATAGTGCAGTGTATAAAGTCAGAAAATCTGCTGTCTCAGCCACTGCCAGTAACCAAGGGAGTACCCCAAGGCTCAACCCTTGGACCCACACTCTTCTCAATTTTTCATCAACAACATAGCTCAGGCAGTAGGAAGCTCTCTCATCCATGTATTGTATATGTAGATGATACAGTCTTATACTCAGCTGGCCCCTCCACGGATTTTGTGTTAAATGCTCTACAACAAAGCATTCTTAGTGTCCAACAAGCTCTCTACCCTTAACCTTGTTCTGAACACCTCCAAAACAAAGGTCATGTGGTTTGGTAAGAAGAATGCCCCTCTCCCCACAGGTGTGATTACTACCTCTGAGGGTTTAGAGCTTGAGGTAGTCACCTCATACAAGTATTTGGGAGTATGGCTAGACGGCCCACTGCCCTCCTCTCAGCGCTTATAAAAGCTGCAGGCTAAAGTTAAATCTAGACTTCTATCGTAATCGCTCCTCTTTCACCCCAGCTGCCAAACTAACCCTGATTCAGATGACCATCCTATCCATGCTAGATTACGGAGACATAATTTATAGATCGGCAGGTAAGGGTGCTCTCGAGCGGCTAGATGTTCTTTGCCATTCGGTCATCAGATTTGCCAACAATGCTCCTTATAGGACACATCACTGCACTCTATACTCCTCTGTAAACTGGTCATCTCTGTATACCCGTCGCAAGACCCACTGGTTGATGCTTATTTATAAAACTCTCTTAGGCCTCAGACCCCCCTATCTAAGATATATACTGCAGCCCACATCCAGAACACCCGTTCTGCCAGTCACAAGGGTCCCGAAAGCACACACCTCCCTGGGTCACTCCTCTTTTCAGTTCGCTGCAGCTAGCGACTGGAATGAGCTGCAACAAACACTCAAACTGGACAGTTTTATCTCAATCTCTTCATTCAAAGACTCAGTCATGGACACTCTTACTGACAGCTGTGGCTGCTTTGCGT
The DNA here is from genome assembly GCF_013265735.2 of Oncorhynchus mykiss. Classification (NCBI taxonomy): domain Eukaryota; kingdom Metazoa; phylum Chordata; class Actinopteri; order Salmoniformes; family Salmonidae; genus Oncorhynchus; species Oncorhynchus mykiss. The sequence goes on from NC_048579.1 coordinate 19,349,156, forward strand.
GATGTATTGTTGTCTCTACTTTCTTGCCCTTTGTGCTGTTGTCTGTGCCTAATAATGTTTGTACCGTGTTTTGTGCTGCTAACATGTTGTGTTGCTTCCATGCTGTGTTGTTATGTGTTGCTGCCATGCTATGTTGTTGTCTTAGGTCTCTCTTTATGTAGTGTTGCGTTGTCTCTCCTGTCATGATGTGTGTTTTGTCACAAAAGGCCTCCTGTCCCCGCAGGAGACCTTTTGGTAGGACGTCATTGTAAATAAGAATTTGTTCTTATCTGAATTTCCAAGTTAATAAAAGGTTAAATAAATACATTTGTGGGGTACAGAGATGAGTTAGTCATAAAAAATGTTTTTAAACACTTCTATTGCACACAGAGTGAGTCCATGCAACTTATTAAGCACATGTTTTACTCCTGAACGTATTTAAGGTATCCCCCAAAAAAGGTGTTGAATTCTTATTGACTCAAGACATTTAAGCTTTTAATTTCTAATAAAAATAAAACAAATAGAAAGTTAAAACATTACCCCATAATGTGCAGGCCAATGACACAAAATCACAATTAAACCATTTCAAATTCAAGCTCGAACACAACAAAATGTGGAAAAAGTCAAGGGGTGTGAATACTTTCTGAAGGCACTGTAAGGGGTAAAATAAAACCTGGAATGACATTGCACTCCAGGTTTTGGAGTATTTTATGGTGATGCTTCTCCATTGTTACAACATTCCTAGTTTTAAGAAGATTCAGCTGTTTGCTGGGGGGCACAGGTGACAATCTGTAACCCAAAACAGATTCAGAACATCAAATTAGGTTTGAGAGGCACTTTTATAGTCTCTTTAACATAAATGCACTTTCACCATGAGAGCTGTCTGCTGTTTTGGTCAGCCTTGCATGTCCATCCCAATCTCTTACAGAGTGCACTGCACAACATAATGCTGACTAAATCTAGGCAACATACAGTAACAGATTACAGTGTGTGTGTGTGTGCGTGAGAGTCTACTATCATCAACTGCATAGTGATTATTTCCCTTCCAAATTCACACCTCCTGCCGTATAATGCAAAGCAGTTCTTGTGGGAAGAGGCAGTGCAACAAGGGCGAAACTGTTACACACACACACACACACACACACACACACACACACAAGCAGTATCCTTTCCTACTTTAGAGAAATAATAAAATCAAGAGATATGATCCAAAGTACTCTTGTGATTGAAAGATCGTCTCCACATTGAGACTGTTGTCAAGAGAAATCTTATGACTTCAGGGGCTGTTTACAGCCAAACAGGTCAGAGCTACAGTAAAAACACAACTCTCCATTTAGAAATGAGTCTAGGTACAAAGTATCCTTTAATCTCACAAAATCACAGTTGACTTATTCTTATTTTTTAACATGTATAAGACATTCCTGTCATACTGTAACATAAGTCTTTTAACTCATCCTTTTAAAAACAACACGTTTCTGAATACAGACATGGGAGGAAGGATTGTGTAGTGTCATTTACGTGCTGAATATAAATTGTTAAACAATAAATCCACCTTAGCAAATAAACAATTCTCCACCTGATAAATCAACCACTCACCCTCAACTGTTTACAACAGAGTCGCTGTTAAGTGTCCAACTTCTTCCCCTTATCATAGACACTGTTGATATCATACAGTAGCCGTGTACGTTACAGGGGAACATGAGTGTGTGTTTACTGTTCAAAATCCCTCTGGTGTAGAGATAAAGCAATTGAGAGGATCAGAATCTTTCTGCAGTCCAGTCTAAGACTGCTCAGGTACAGAAATAGTCTAAAGTCAGCTGTTACGATCTGGATAGCTCAGTCCACTAGCTCCGGAAGCATGACTGCCTGAAACTCAGCCAGAATGCACAGGTATACTCTGTATATGGCTCAGTCCTACCTGAGAATAGAGTAGTGGAATGTGGACAGGCAACATTGGCAAAAGTGCAACGGAGGAAGTCACTCTTTCTGTCAGTCGCCTTAGTCATTTCATTTTGGTGAAGTAATCGTTGTCCTATTTCATGTGTATTAAGGCTGCTATTTCTGTCCGACGTCTTCACTGTAGATAGGTAGTTTCAATTCCACTATGTCAACACTGAGTGAGTCAGTTTGAGAAGTACTTGAATAGTGTACTTTGTTCAGTGTCCACACACAATTCAGTTCATTCACGCGTACCCACATTCTTGTTTCCGATAATCCCTTTGTGCCCATGTTGAACTATAGACCCTTTTTTCCATGATTGTTTTCTTGAAACCCGTCACTGAAGGCTACATCCTGCAAGTTATGAGTGCCTTGAGGGGATGTGTTCACTCACTAGGTAATAAAGCACTGAGCGGAATGATGTCAGAAACAATGCGCCACACTTGACTTTGCTATTCACAGACTTTAACCAGTCAATCAAAGTGCATGTCCATTTACCATGTCATTTTTTTTCATTTCTACAAAGCATGCACTTCTAATTCATTTCAATCACTGGGGCATGTGAGAAATTATGAAATGTGCAGATAGTAATAGCAATTGATAGAAACTCTCATTGGGTTTTGCTGATCCATTTAGTCAGGCAGAAGAACAACTTCCTCAGGCTTATCACTGTAGTTCCACGTCACGTTGCCTGAATTAAAAACACGCCGTAAAACACAACAGGTCATTTCCATGTTAAATGATCTATGAGCACCAACATGAAGTTTATAGGAGCATATCGAATGTCATATGAAAACTAAGAGTCTTTTTGGGAAATTAAGGAACTCCGTATATAACAAGAAGGCCCACATACTGCAGTGAAATGGGAGCTTTAACAGTGTGCAAGCCTTCATGTTCTATACTAGTGTTCTTTATTAGTCCAGCACCTATGTTTTTAAGGATGGGCGTATGACCAAACTTTTCTATAAATGAAGGAACTCAACCATCCTAAAATGGGGCTAAGTAAAGGCTTAGATTTCTGGTCACATACATGGAAAATGGGGCTTAAACATCTACTAGAAAAAGTCTTATGGTATTAAAAATATTTGAAGACAATTATGTTGAAGGCCCTTGACAAATAATATCAACATGTATATTTAGTTCTGCAGAAATGATTTGCCTTCTGTAAGAAGTCTCGTCTTGTTATTCTACTACCAAAACCGCACATTTTGTATTTTTTTACATTTTATTTCTCTCCCTAATGAGGGTCAGATTATGAAAGTTCACGTAATTAACAAGTAAATGTAGACCTACCAATTAGTTACTAGTTACTGATAACAATTTTGTTTATGTTGGCTTCGGAAAGAGGGAAGTAAGAATGTCTATACTATGTAGTTCTATAAATCTTTATGACTTGCAAACCTGCTGTAAAATGAATAAGAGTTCTGGACAAATTAGGAGAGGAGGAGGTCATAATTATTTCTTGTTTGCCAGTATATATGGGGATGATTTCTGTACTTTGGAAGTTACATATCTTAACTTAGATTGTTGACAAGCAAAACATTTTCGGACCATGTCAACAATGGACTAATGAAATAAATACAAAAATATAATTTTGGGAGGAGTTTTCCTTTAAGATCTAATGGTGGTTATTGGAGATGGACTCTGAGGGATTGGGACAGGGGAGCTGGAAGCGCATCAGACAATTCAATGAAGTACACTACATGACTGCTCGTCAAACAAAGCATGAAAATTATTTAGTGTAGAGGTTCTGACTAACAGTGAATAAACTGTAAGCTATAAAAATACAGAGTCACACACCTGCTCGTCGAACACCTCATTCCAAAATCATGGGCATTAATATACAGTTGGTCCCCCCTTTGCTGCTATAACAGCCTCTACTCTTCTGGGAAGGCTTTCCACTAGATGTTAGAACATTGATGCGGGTACTTGCTTCCATTCAGCCACAAGAGCATTGGTGAGGTCTGGATGCTGATGTTGGGCGATTTGGCCTGGCTTGCAGTCAGCGTTTCAATTCATCCTAAAGGTGAAACGGGTTGAGGCCAGGGCTATGTGCAGGCCAATCAAGTTCTTAAGCATCGACAAACCATTTCTGTATGAACCTTGCTTTGTGCACGGGGCATTGTCATGCTAGACATTCTGGACCCTCGCTTTCTAAAATTATCAGCCAAAATTGTTGCAACCCCTATTACTGGCCTGTTCAACGAGAGCATACACGTCGCTGTGGTGGGTAGTATATGGGGCTTTGGTGACAAAACGGATGGCACTGTGATAGACTGCATCCAATTTCCTGAGTAGAGTGTTGGAGGCTATCTTGTAAATGACATTGCCGAAGTTGAGGATCGGTAGGAAGTCAGTTGTACGAGGGTATGTTTGGCAGTGTGAGTGAAGGAGGCTTAGTTGCGAAAAAGGAAGCTTATTCCAGATTTAATTTTGGATTGAAGATGTTTAATATGAGTCTGGCAGGAGAGCCCACAGTCTAGCCAAACCCCTAGGTATTTGTAGTTGTCCACACATTCTAAGTCAGAATCGTCCAGAGCAGCGATGTTTAGAGGTTTGTTAACACAGTGTCCAAAGAAGGGCCAGATGCATACAGAATGGTGTTGTCTGCGTAGAGGTGGATCAGGGAATCACCCGCAGCAAGAGCGACTTCGTTGATATGTACAGAGAAAAGAGTCGGCCCGAGAATTGAACCTTGTGGCACCCCCATAGCAACTGCCAGAGCTCCGGACAACAGGCCCTCCGATTTGACACACTGAACTCTGTCTGAGAAGTAGTTGGTGAACCAGGCGAGGTAGTCACCCGAGAAACCAAGGCTGTTGAGTCTGCATACGGTGATTGACAGAGTCGAAATCCTTGGCTGCACAGTACTGTCTTTTATCGATGGCAGTTATGATATCGTTTAGTAACTTGTGCGTGGCTGAGGTGCACCCATGACTGGCTCGGAAACCGGATTGCACAGCGGAGAAGGTACAGGGAGATTCGAAATGGTCAGTGATCTGTTTGTTAACTTGGCTTTCGAAGACCTTTAGAAAGGCAGGGCAGGATGGATATAGGTCTGTAACAGTTTGGGTCTAGAGTGTCACCCCCTTTGAAGAGGGGGATGACCGTGGCAGCTTTCCAATCTTTAGGGATCTCGGACGATACGAAAGAGAGGTTGAACAGACTGGTAATAGGGGTTGCAACAATTTCCGCAGATAATTTTAGAAAGAGAGGGTCCAGATTGTCTAGCCTAGCCGATTTGTACGGGTCCAGGTTTTGCAGCTCTTTCAGAACATCTGCTATCTGGATTTGGGTGAAAGAGAAGCTGAGGAGGCTTGGGCAAGTAGCTGCGGGGGGTGCAGAGCGGTTGGCCGGGGTTGGGGTAGCCAGGAGGAAAGCATGGCCAGCAGTAGAGAAATGCTTTTTGAAATTCTCAATTATCGTGGATTTATTGGTGGTGACAGTGGTTCCTCGCCTCAGTGCAGTGGGCAGCTGGAAGGAGGTGCTCTTGTTCTCCGTGGACTTTAGTGTCCCAAATCTTTTTGGAATTAGTGCTACAGGATGCAAATTTCTGTTTGAAAAAGCTAACCTTTGCTTTCCTAACTGCCTGTGTATTTCTGTTCCTATCTTCCCTTAAAAGTTGCATATTGCAGGGACAATCTGATGCTAGTGCAGTCCGCCACAGGATGTTTTTGTGCTGGTCGAGGGCAGTCAGGTCTGGAGTGAACCAAAGGCTAAATCTGTTCTTAGTTCTAAGTTTTTTGAATGGGTCATGCTTATTTAACCTCTCTGGGATATTCGTGACGGTAGCGTCCCACCCCGGCAACAGCCAGTGAAAGTGCAGGGCGACAAATTTTTTAAAACAACAAAAATCTTATAATTAAAATTCCTCAAGCATATAATTATTTTACACCATTTTAAAGATACAATTCTCATTAATCCAGCCACAGTGTCTGATTTCAAAAAGGCTTTACAGCGAAAGCACCACAAACGATTATATCAGGTCACCACCAAGTCACAGAAAAACCCAGCCATTTTTCCAGCCAAAGAGAGGAGTCACAAAAAGCAGAAATATAGATAAAATTAATCACTAACCTTTGATGATCTTCATCAGATGACACATAGGACTTCATGTTACATAATACATGTATGTTCGATAAAGTGCATATTTATATCCAAAAATCTCATTGTACATTCTGTGTTATTCTGTGTTATGTTCAGTAGTTCCAAAACATGCGGTGATTTTGAAGAGCCACATCAATTTATAGAAATACTCATAATAAAACATTGATAAAAGATACAACTATTATACATGGAACTTTAGATAAACATCTATTTAATGCAACCGCTGTGTCAGATTTCAAAAAACTTTACGGAAAAAGCATACCATGCAATAATCTGAGTACGGCGCTCAGAGACCAAACAAGCCAAAAAGATATCCGCCATATTGTCAGAAGTCAGAAATAACATTATAAATATCCACTTACCTTTGATGATCTTCATCAGAATGCTCTCCTAGGAATCCCAGTTCCACAATAAATGTTTGATTTGTTCGATAAAGTTCATCATTTATGTCCAAATAGCTCCTTTTGTTAGGGCGTTTGGTATAAAACAAACAAACACGCGTGCAAGTCCAGCCGAAAAGTCCAAAAAGTTATATTACAGGTCGTAGAAACATGTCAAACAAAGTATAGAATCAATCTTTAGGATGTTTTTATCATAAATCTTCAATAATGTTCCAACCGGAGAATTCCATTGTCTGTAGAAAAGCAATGGAACGCAAGCTAACTTTCATATGACCGCGCGTCACGAGCTCGTGGCAATCTGCCAGACACCTGACTCAAACAGCCCTTATGAGCCCCCACTTCACAGTAGAAGCATCAAACAAGGTTCTAAAGACTGTTGACATCTAGTGGAAGCCTTAGGAAGTGCAACATGACCAATATCCCACTGTATCTTCGATAGGCTAGGAGTTGAAAAATGCCTGCCATATGAGTTCTGCTAAACTCACAGACATCATTCAAACAGTTGTAGAAACTTCAGAGTGTTTTCTATACAAATATACTAATTGTATGCATATTCTAGCTTTTATGGCTGAGTAGCAGGCAGTTTACTCTGGGCACCTTATTTATCCAAGCTACTCAATACTGCCCCCCAGTCAACAAGAAGTTAACCTCCACATTACCCAAGGAACAGGAGTAGGATGAGGGTACGGCTATGGGCTATCAAAACTGGCCGTCTAGTGCGTTGGGGACAGAGAATAAATGTAGCAGATATCTGGACGTGGTAGGATAGATTCAGGGGATAATGTACAGAGAGGGGTATGGTAGGGTGTGGGTACAGTGGAGGTAAACCTAAGCATTGAGTGACGATAAGAGATGTTGCAACTTTGGACACACTAGTTATGCTGGGTGAGGTCACCGCATGTGTGGGAGGTGGGACAAAATAGGTATCTGAGGCATGTTGAGTGGCACTAGTGGCTCTGCAGTGAACTAAAACAATGATAACTATCCTAAACAACAGTATACAAGGCATATTGACATTAGAGACATAGAGCGAGGCATAAAGCAATCACAGGTGTTGATTGGGAGAGCTAGCTAAGACAACAAAGGGTAAGACAACAACAGCTAATCAGCTAAGACAACAGCAACAGGTAAAATGGTGATGAATGGGCAGAGAGGGTCAGTTAACTACACACAGGGCCTGAGCTTGAGGCTGGTGTCTGCTCCGACGTCCGGCAAAGCCGGTTGAGGGCACAACGGATGGAATTGCATCGGCAGACCAGTCGTGATGGAACGGCGGGGCTCCGCGTCAAAGGGTCCAGGCCAGTTTGCAAAAGAGGTATTGTAGTTGGAGTAATTCCGTTTGCTAGCCGGGAGACGCGCCTGGCTCGCAGCTAACTGGTGCTAGCTTCGGGACAAGGGCGTTAGCCACTATAGCCACTCGGTAGCAGCTAGCTAGCAGCAATGATCCGCTGAAAAGGTCCAGAGTTTACGGCAAGAATCCGGTGGTGTAGTGGATTCTGGTCATGTTAGTGAAGACTCCGGGAGGCATGAGCTGTATAGCCGAGTGATCATAGGGTCCACTGAGCAGGCCAGGAGATGGTCCTGGCTAAAGGCTAGCTTCAGGGCTGGGCCGCTAGCGGTGGCTAACAATGACTAAATAGTTAGTAGCTAATTAACTGTTTAGGTTCTGATGGCTAGCTTCTGATGGAGGTTCTGGCGATAAGGTCTAAAAATAGCAGATCCGTATCACATTGAGTGAGGCGGGTTGCCGGTAGATTTATTGTAAAGATTTAAAAAGAGCTTGAATATATATTGAAATGTATACAAAAAAGACGAAAAATACAAAATGTACACAGCAGAACGACCAACAACGTCTGCACTGCTACGCCATCTTGGTGAGTCATATTAATTAACATATTAATGACCAATTAATGACCAACTGTTTAGGTTCTGATGGAGGTTCTGGCTATAAGGTCTAAAAATAGCAGATCCATATCACATTGAGTGAGGCGGGCTAAAAAGAGCTTGAATATATATTGAAATGTATACAAAAAAGACGAAAAATACATATATGTTAATGTGTTTATTATAATTCAGTCTATGATTTGACAGAGCAGTGTGACTGAGCGGTGGTAGGTGGCAGCAGGCTCGTAAGCATTCATTCAAACTTTACTGCATTTGCCAACAGATCTTAGCAATGCTTGCTTCACAGCGCTGTTTATGACTTCAAGCCTATCAACTCCTGAGATTAGGCTGGCAATACTATAGTGCCTAGTCAACGCGTCATAATTCCTATAATAACTACAACCTAAAACTTCTTAACTGGGAATATTGAACAACCAGCTTTCATATGTTCTCTTGTTCTGAGCAAGGAACTTAAAAGTTAACTTTTTTTACATGGCACATATTAAACTTACTTTCTTTCTTACTTTCTTCTCCAACACTATGTTTTTGAATTATTTAAACCAAATTAAGCATGTTTCATTATTTATTTCAGACTAAATAGATGTTATTTATGTATTATATTAAGTTAAAATAAAAGGGTTCATTGTTCATTCAGTATTATTGTAATTGTCATCATTACAAATATATAAAAATAAAAAAAGCTTGGCAGATTAATCGGTATTAATCAATAATCAGGATCGGTGTTGAAAAATCATCTAGTTGTCACCTACCCTTACCACCTGGAGGCGGCCCATCAGGAAGTCCAGGATCCAGTTTGAGAGGGAGGCGTTTAGTCCCAGGGTCCTTAGCTTATTGATGAGCTTTGAGGGCACTATGGTGTTGAACGCTGAGCTGTACACAAGTATTTAAGTGGCAGTCTTCCTCCAATGTATTTACAATGACATAATCCACAGATTCTTGGTACAGGAGGTTAAAAGCCCTAAAAAAGGCATAATGCCTCAAAGTACAAAGAAGTACTTGCTTTATGTTATTTGTGTGTTTTCTGTTAAATGTTTGCTCAGGCTACATGTTCACACATTTTAAATACGTAATGTATACAACAACTAAGTATTTATACTATTTCTCTTCCATATCCATGGGGTGTCCGCCGCCCTCATATGGTATGTCTGATAAAAAATAAATAAATGACAGACGGAACAGACAAGGTTAACTTTAACTGTATAGAATTGAAGGCCAACAAATGTAACGTATTATATGGAATGTGCATGGGCTTCATGATGGAAAAAATAAGCATAAGGTTCTTGAACATTTAAAGATATTGTCAGCAGACGTTTTTTCTGCAAGAGCTACATTTAAAACAATTAGAAATATTTAAAGAGGAGCTGGGTTGGAAGGCCTAAGCTGCAACTTGCTGTAGTAACAGCAGATGTGTAAGCATCCTGATAAATAAGAATACACCCTTTTCACCTATTCCCAGCATATGGACCAAGGAGGATGTTTTCTCATTTTGAATTGTACCTTACACATTGATTTGATGTTTTAAATTGAATTCTAGCTATATTCGATCAGACCCAGACAGGAACTATTATTATTACCTCACAGCCCTCAGAAAACGAATACATGCCAAACCAGTTATAATTTTAAAAAGATAGGGATACAAATGCTTTAACTAGAAACAACACTATTAATAACACATTTCAAAGCTTCTACGGAAATCTATATAAATCACAATTAAATAACAGTTGGACTGGTCCAGCAGCCTTCTTAGACTCAATAACACTGAAACAACTATCAGCAGATAAAAAATAAATCACGAAAAATGGAAATCACCCAAAAAGAATAGACACTGTTAAAACATCCACATGGAGAAAAGCACCAGGGATGGACAGCTTTCCCATAGAATTTTATTTCATATTCTGGGACAAAGTAGCACCCCTATTTACTCAAATGACAACACATCACTCAATTCAGTGCTTCAGAGTTCCATGTATCAAACAGTTATTTCAGTTATATTAAAATCAGGGGAAAATTTCGCTGCAGATTACAGACCCATAAATGTAATATATTGTGACAATAAAATAATAACAAAACTCATAAGCAACAGAATGGCAAAAGTACTTGCTACATATTAATCACAAGGTTTATTAAAAATAGGCACTTACAAACAAATACAAGAACAGGTTTTGGTATAATATAACATGCTAAAAAACAATGTTGATTTATCAATAATGGCTGTTGATGCCAAAAAGGCCTCTTTTCTATTCAAAACTTTGGAAGCATTCAACTTTACAGCTGAAATAATAAAAATATTGTTTAAAATATCCTAAAGCAAAAATATACACAAATAATATATTATCTGATTAATTTTCTTTAGAAAAGGACACGAGACAGGGATGTCCTCTCTCCCCACCTCCTGTTAGCACTGGCAGTTGAACCGCTTGCAGAAAAAAATTAGACTGGACCCAAACGTAACATGTATCAGTAAAGACGAATATAAACTAAACTTATTTGCAGACGATCTCCTGATATACCTGACCAATATTGAAAACTCAATGTCCCCTTTACTAAAAAGGTTTTCAATATATTCAAAAATCTCAGGATATAAAGTTAACATTGAAAAAACAGAAATAATGGCAATAGGAAAACAAAAAATAATAATTAATGATCTACAGCAATCACTGCTGTTGAGACTATTTAGTTTTTTATATTACTACAAAGCCGTATTCTATAAAAGTGACAACAAACAACAAAAACATAAAGCAGTGGAGGCTGCTGAAGGGAGGACAGCTCACAATAATGGCTTGAACGGCGCAAATGGAAAAGCATCAAAAACATAGAAACAATCCATTCCACTAATTCCGCTCCAGCCATTACCACAAGCCTGTCCTCCCCAATTAAGGTGCCACCAACCTCCTGTGATATAAAGATAACTTTATCCCATTAGTCAACATGAAAGCATTTCTAATTAAATGGAATAATCTTCCCAGAAATCTTACAGGTAGAATAAACTTCTATAGAATGCTTGGCTCCCAAAGTTTTATATTTAATTTCGGTAATACAAATTACCCCACCGAAGAAAAAGTATACTCGGCCATAACAGAGTTCATCTGAGCAAATAAACTCATAAAATAAATAGTAAAGTGTCCCAAAATGAGGGGGTTTTAACCTTCCAGATTTGGAATTGTGTCAACTTGCCACCCAAGGATTTTACTTGCGACATATTGTTAAAACGCACTAAAGAGGAACAATGGGTACATATTGAAGATGCGCATGCTCATCCCCAGAATCTTAACGTATTTGATTTCAAAAGGATGGCGCTAAGAACATTAATATCTCATAGTTAAGAACACTATAACATGGAAGAAAGATATACAAAGATATACAAAGTCTTGCAGAGAGCATGTCCAACTGACAACCTCTTAGAAAAAAAATAAACTATTGGAACCAAGAGTAAGAATAACTGATATTGGCGCAACATGGAGTGTTGGAACATAACGAACAAAATTACAGTTAACAAAAATGTACGCTTAATCCAGTATAATGTATAGAATGTATTCTACAATATTTTTTTTTTTTTACAAATTCTACAGGAGAGTCATGTTTTACAGTGGTTCCTCCTTTAAACGTTGCGTCATTCTGCAGCACACCTTAAGTGCTGCCGCAGCATTCTGTGGCACGTCATTTAATTCTCAGCCATTTTTTCTGTTACCTCAAGTTAATGCTAGTTTGACCACCAGAGGGCATCTTTGAAAAGCATTTAATAGTAGTCCGTATTGGCATTATCAGAGAAGTTAAAACCTTTTTTGTAATAACATAGTATATGGGATTGATTTTAAAGAAATATATTAATTTGATTAATATTATGGTGTTTCTATTCAGAGAAAAACAAAACACCCAGGGTTTACGTTAGGATGGAATGGAAAATATGGCGATGTACAACATGACATTTGGGAGCAGGCTACAGGACTAGAGGATTCTCAATTGTTGGCCTTCATTAGACAACTTTGTTCCAATATTTCTCTAAATTAGTGAAATTTATTTCCATAGAAATTCGTTATGGATCCATAACAATCAACATCTGATACTGTTAACTACAGTATCTATTGTAGACTGCACGGTAGCCTAATAAATAAATAAACACATTTCGTTAATAAAATAATGATTAAAAAAGTCTAATTCCTTACATAAGGGACAACTTTATTCCAATATTTCTGTAAATCAGTGATATTGATCCCCATAGTAATTCGTTATAGATCCATAAGTAAATCAACATCTGCATTTTGAAATCAGAATTTGTTCATAACTGACTTGCCTAGTTAAATAAAGGTTACACTAAGAGCATACATTTCTGCACCCTAATTTTCTTATTCTTGTCTAACCAATACCCAAATGGAGATTAAGTTAAATATAAACATCCACATTTGAATGTCCTTTTTCTTGTTATTTTATTAACGAAAGCATAAAGATGTTGATGAATAATTACTGTACTGCCGTTTTGAGTTAGAAATGTAACACTTTAGAGTACTTTAGCATCGAATACATTGCAACAGTAGCCTGGTAATAAAAAGTATATTGTCCTGCTAATAGGAAACATTTGCATGATGGGCTACACCTGCTACAGTTGTAATGTCTCACTATTATTCTACAATGTAGAAAACAGTAAAAATATAGAAATATACTTGAGTAGGTATGTAGAATGAGTAGGTATGTCCAAACTTTTGACTGGTACTTGCTTAATTAATTAGATTAATATTATGGTGTACCTATTCCATGAAAAAACGAAAAACCCTCTGGGTTTCTGTTAGGATGGAACGGAAAATTTGGCGCTGTACAACGTGATATCCGGCAGTACAGTACTGGGCTAATTAGCTAAAGAATCCCTGTGTCGTACTTGTCTCAGAACAGCATGAAACAGTGCTAAAATAGTTGTAGGCTTTTGCTTTTAACTTCAATATGCTCTTTAAATAAATAAGACCTACACTATTTTTAACAGTATATCTAAAAATATATTTTTAAATGATGTGACTCTCTGCCAATAATTACATTTAGAGGATTGGATGACTCTTTATTAATATCTAAGGGGCATTTTCCGTTAGGATCTGTGAGAATATCTAAGGGGCTTTTATATCATTAATAATAATAATATAATTATAATATATATATATATCATTATATATAATTATTATAATAATAAATAATAATAATAATCGCTTTGTTTAAAAAGTAAGGACATTTTGGAGATTTAGTTTTCATTTAACCTAGAGTGAGCGACAAAAAGGCAATTTTTGAACATGGGGTGAGATATTCTCACTAATTTGTAAATAAAGCCAGTTATTAGAATAATTTATTTCTGGAGAAATCTAACTTGATTATTTAGCAGACATCACTTGCTTATATTCAGTCAACACATATCTTAAGAATATCATGGAATATTTGAACATTTTAGTTTCTCCATGCTTGTCTCAGAGCAGAGCGAAAACGGTGCTGAAATAGACGGCCACAGCGGGAAGGCTATGTATTCTGTGCCCACTCGTGGTATCTCTCTTCGGTTATACATCCTTGGAATAGCAAAACAGCATAACGGTCTGGGCGGTCCTTGCTGTGCCCTATGAGCAGTTGGTTGAATTCTGTTGTCAGAAGAGGAATGGAAATGTCAGGGTGAACCAAAAACCTGACGAACCCACCACATACTATATGTTAACTCTGCTTGTCGGAGGTGGAGTTCCAGAGCTCAAAGGTGTGCCTGGCATGGATTGTGACGCCATCTCTTCACTTTTCAACGCGCGAGTGAGTCAATGACTATTCAAGCCATTGACTCACTGATGAATGAAGATGATGAGTGACCAGCAAAGGCAATCTGTAATCTGCAGGCATCACGGCTCAGTAAGATTGTTTAAATGTATTTATATATATATTATTTAAAAAATATTCTCAGAACATTAACCATGTGTGTTTGCTTGTTTTGTATTGTTCTGTAGTTTTGACCCAATGATAAACAAAGAATGTTGTGTCCTGCAGGCCCAGGTATGGATCAAAGCTGCCAAGACATTCAATAACATCATCTTCACAGACTAATCAGCCGTTGCCCTTGAGCAATTTGCTCAAAATTGCTACAGAAAAAAAGGAAGAAGATCAAGAAGATTTAACGAAAGCATAAAGATGTTGATGAATAAATGCTGTTTTGAGTTAGAAATGTAACTCTTTAGAGTACTTTAGCATTGAATACATTGCAAGTTGAGGGATTTTCACAACAGTAGCAGGGCTATAAAAAGTCTATTGTCCTGCTCATTGGAATCATTTGTATGATGGGCTACGTTCTTTATTGTAACCACAATGTCATACATAATTTGTATCTACCTTTCCAATTACTTTTGGAAATTACAAATGTGCGCTTTCTTTTTAGTTACATTGTTTTAGTTCGAATGTGCAGACTGTTTTTCTTTAAATTATTGTTTTATGTAGGATGATACATTTTTGACCAGTTGCAAATATAAGTAGGCCTGATAAGGCTGATAAGACTCATAACTGGCTGAGGTAGGCTAAGTTATTTAAAAATAAGTCTAGGCTCCAAAGAAATAGACTCCCATTAAGCCCTCTTGTGGTTTGCAAAGTCAAATTCAAAGGTCAAAAAGCACTCACACATCAGAGCTATCTTTTTTGCAGGTGCATGGCAACAGCCGGATAAGATGAGGAAAAAGAGGAAGGAAACCGCACACTGCTCTTGATCGTATCACTGATCTTTAATAAGCTTTACGTATCGTCCTCGCGGTATTCGTCAAGAGCTTTTGACAAACATCAGAGTAATTTTTTATTTTATTTTACCTTTATTTAACCAGGCAAGTCAGTTAAGAACAAATTCTTATTTTCAATGACGGCCTAGGAACAGTGGGTTAACTGCCTGTTCAGGGGCAGAACGACAGATTTGTACCTTGTCAGCTCGGGGGTTTGTACTCGCAACCTTCCGGTTACTAGTCCAACGCTCTAACCACTAGGCTACCCTGCCGCCCCTTTTGACAAACATCAGAGTAATCTGAAATAAGGGCATAATTCATTTTCAAATTTACAACATATCGAAAAACATTCTGGCTGATTTTCTTTTGTGGCTGGCAGTTGGCATGGTCCAATTTATCTCGTAAATAAAACATGCCAGTATAAATAGTCTACTGTTCAGCTCATAGCCCATCTTGATTTGCTTGTGAAAAACTAATAATATTACTTTTTCCCCTTTCCACGTTAAAGATTCCAGCTTCATGAAATAGTACCCGCAGAACACCAGTCTCAATGTCAACAGTGAAGAGGTGACTCCGGGATGCTGACCTTGAAGGTAGAGTTGCAAAGAAAAAGCCATATCTTAGACTGGTCAATAAAAAGAAAGGATTAAGATGGGGAAAAAGTACACACACACAGGACAGAGGAACTCTGTCTAGAATGCCAGCATCCCGGAGTCGCCTCTTCACTGTTGACGTTGAGACTGGTGTTTTGCAGGTATATTTAATGAAGCTGCCAGTTGAGGACTTGTGAGGCGTCTGTTTCTCAAACTAGACACTAATGTACTTGTCCTCTTGCTCAGTTGTGCACTGAGGTCTCCCACTCATTATATTCTGGTTAGGGCCAGTTTGCGCTGTTCTGTTCTATTTCTCACATGGAATAGCCTTCATTTCGCAGAACAAGAGTAGATTGATGAGTCTCAGAAGAAAGTGCTTTGTTTCTGGACATTTTGAGCCTGAACCCACAAAGGCTGATGCTCCTTATACTCAACTAGTCTAAGGAAGGCCAGTTTTATTGCTTCTTTAAATCAGCACAACAGTTTTCAGCTGTGCTAACATAATTGCAAAAGGATTTTCTCATGATCAATTAGCCTTTTAAAATGTTAAACTGGATTAGCTAACACAATGTGCCATTGGAACACCGGAGTGATGGTTGCTGATAAATGGGCCTTTGTACGCCTTGTAGATATTCCATAAAAAATCTGCCGTTTCCAGCTACAATTGTTCATGTTGTAAATGACTTATTTCTGATCAATTTGATGTAATTTATATGGACAAAACATACTTCACTTACTGTACTAAGTAACAAACATAACAGAAAGATATTTTTCATATCATAGCTGACACCACAATCTTTCTTCGAATCTTAATTCAGAATAGATATTTAACATTATTTTTTAAAACATGGTCACAAACTAAGGGAGATTTGACTGTCATTCTGTTACTAAACTTAGCATCTGCACTGTTCCTCAAGTGTGTTTTAGTCAAATGATGTGGCAATTGTTAAAAGTAGGCTTCTGCATATCGGTGTATAGTTTGTTAAACTTAGCAATCAAAGATTTTGTTTGGCATACATTTTAAAGTGAAAGAAGTTCATCTCAACATCACTCTGTCACCGTGGAATTTCCCTACATTGAAATGGGAAGTGTTTTACAGAAAAGCTACCATCGACAACTGACACGTTTGTTGAAGTATAGGACATACAGTTGAAGTTGGAAGTTTACATAAACAGAGTTTAAATGTATTTGGCTAAGGTGTTTCACAATTCCTGACATTTAATCCTAGTAAAAATTCCCTGTCTTAGGTCAGTTAGGATCACCACTTTATTTTAAGAATGTGAAATGTCAGAATAATAGTAGAGAGAATGATTTATTTCAGTTTTTTTTCTTTCAGAAGTTTACATATACTCAATTAGTATTTGGTAGCATTGCCTTTAAATTGTAGCCTTCCACAAGCTTCCCACAATAGGTTGGGTGAATTTTGGCCCATTCCTCCTGACAGAGCTGGTGTAACTGAGGCAGGTTTGTAGGCCTCCTTGCTCGCACATGCTTTTTCAGTTCTGCCCACAAATGTTCAATAGGATTGAGGTCAGGGTGTTGTGATGGCCACTCCAATACCTTGACTCTGTTGTCCTTAAGCCATTTTGCCACAATTTTGGAAGTATGCTTGGGGTCATTATCCATTTGGAAGACCCATTTGCGACTAAGCTTTAACTTCCTGACTGATGTCTTGAGATGTTGCTTTAATATATCCACATAATTTTCTATCCTCATGATAACATCTATTTTGTGAAGTGCACCAGTCCATCCTGCAGCAAAGCACAACCACAACATGATGCTGCCACCCCCATGCTTCACGGTTGGGATGGTGTTCTTCGGCTTGCAAGCATCCCCTTTTTTTCCTCCAAACATAACGATGGTCATTATGGCCAAACAGTTATATTTTTGTTTCATCAGACCAGAGGACATTTCTCCAAAATGTACGATCTTTGTCCCCATGTGCAGTTGCAAATCGTAGTCTGGCTATTTTATGGCGGTTTTGGAGCAGCTGCTTCTTCTTTGCTGAGCTGGATATAGATACTTTTGTACCTGTTTCCTCTAGCATCTTAACAAGGTCCTTTGCTGTTGTTCTGGGATTGATTTGCACTTTTCGCACCAAAGTACGTTCATCTCTAAGAAACAGAACGCGTCTCCTTCCTGAGCGGTATGACGGCTGCGTGATCCCATGGTGTTTATACTTCCATACTGTTGTTTGTACAGATGAACGTGGTACCTTCAGGCGTTTGGAAATTGCTCCCATGGGGGTCTACAACTGTTTTCGGAGGTCTTGGCTGATTTCTTTTGATTTTCCCATTTTGTCAAGCAAAGAGGCACTGAGTTTGAAGTTAGGCCTTGAAATACATCCACACCTCCAATTGACTCAAATGATGTCAATTAGCCTATCAGAAGCTTCTAAAGCCATGACATCATGTTCTGAAATTTTCCACGCTGTTTAAAGGCACAGTCAACTTAGTGTATGCAAACTTCTGACCCACTGGAATTTTGATACAGTGAATTAAGTGAAATAATCTCTGTAAACAATTGTTGGAAAAATTACTTGTGTCATGCACAAAGTAGATGTCCTAACTGACTTGCCAAAACTATAGTTGGTTAACAAGAAATGTGAGGAGTGGTTGAAAAACAAGTTTTAATGAATCCAACCTAAGTGTATGTAAACTTCCGACTTCAACTGTAAATAGATTGGCGCCAGGATGGCTTTTCGATTAAAGAGTTTATTGACAAAGTCAGTCATTGAATGTGCATAACCCAAAAATAGGAAAGTCATCCAAAAAGCTAAATACATTCATCTAAACGTTATCCAAACCTAAAATAGTCATCCAAATACAGTCATCTAAAACCAGAACACAGTCGTTCAAAAGGCCAAAACAGTCACCCCCCCCAAAAAAGTATTCAAAACACCAAAAATAGCCACCCAATATGGATGTCCACAGATGTCAGTAGTGTGAGTGTGTGAGAAAACAGCTCTGTAGTCCCAACAGCACACCCTGCAGCTATCAATACCACTAATTATCACAAAGGCGGTTGAGAGCGGAGAGCTTGTCTTTCACCGGCTACAATAGGCACATTCATAGGGAGACACCCGAGTACCAGAGGTTACCATTGTGTGTCACACACAACTCTATGGGAATAAGCTTTGAAAGTAATCCTGCCGGTGACCCAAATGCCCCTACCCACGTGCCGGTGCTGAAACGAACGTCAGCACACACATCAAAAGGTACACAGACCCACACACACAAACATCTCCAGCCTTTAGCAGGTGGGAATTATGTTACCTGGAAGTGAGACACACACAATCTCAGTGTATAGCAGCACACTCCTCTGTTTTATCTGATCCAATGATTTTAAAAAATTGTGCCACTTTTCTATTTTATCACATCATCAGTCGTGGTGGTATGACCAGCTGTGTCCTTTACAATAAATAGCCTTTGATTTATGTGGCCAACAATCGTTACCTTCTGTGCCACTTCAGACAGTGTTTGATAGGGAGATTCATTTGAGACTATAAATCAAATGGTTCATGAAGTGGGCCAATAAAGCAGTCAAGAGTGAAAGCTGAGCTCTCCTAAAAATAGACTAACCCCCTCCCAAAAGCACTGGCTTCAGTGGCCTGGATGAAATACAACTATAACAGCTAAAGCAGTGAGTGTCAATGATGTTTTGATGAATTGTCCTGGTGTAATATGGCAAACTTGATTCCAGACAGACTTCTGTTCTTAGACAGACTCTCCTTGCTTAAAAGTTATTTCTCAAATCTTGAGATGAATAGTAATCCAATTTTAATGGCATGACTATAATGGCATGATGATAATGGCATGATGATAACGGCATAAGAGTGGTTGCATACCAGGACAATAATTTTTTTATTATTCACTAAATTTTATCCATAGAATGGTCCTTTGAAGGTTTATTGACATTTGCATCTAAAAGCCTAATTGAGAAATACTGAATCAAAGTTGGCATATTTATGACATTTTGGCCTTTCCCAGGCCTTTTTAAGACTCCATAATGTTTCATTTGTAGGTGCTACATCTCTCCCTCTCTCAAAAGTATGTTGACACCTGCTGGTCGAAAATCTCATACCAAGATCATTAATATGGAGTTGGTCCCCACTTTGCTGCTATAACAGCCTCCCCTCTTCAGCGAAGGCTTTCCACTAGATGTTGGAACATTGCTGTGGGGACTTGCTTCCAATCAGCCACAAGATCATTAGTGAGGTCGGGCACAGATGTTGTGCGATTTGGACTGGCTCGCAGTCAGCATTGCAATTAATCCCAAAGGTGTTCGATGGGGTTGAGGTCAGGGCTCTGTGCAGACCAGTCAAGTTCTTCCACACCGATCTCGACAAACCATTTCTGTATGGACCTCGCTTTGTGCACGGGGGCATTGTCATGCTGCAACGGGAAAGGGCCTTCCCTAAACTGTTGCCACAAAGTTGGAAGCACAGAATCGTCTAGAATGTGATTGTATGCTGGAACTAAGGGGCCGAGCCCAAACCATGAAAAACAGCCACACACCATTATTCCTCCTCCACCAAACTTTACAGTTGACACTTTTGCATTGGGTCAGGTAGCGTTCTCCTGGCATCCTCCAGACCCAGATTCGTTAGTCGGACTGCCAGTTGGTGAAGTGTGATTCATCACTCCAGAGAAAACATCTCCACTGCTCCAGAGTTCTATGTCAGAGAGCTTTACACCATTCCAGCCGACGCTTGGCATTGCGCATGGTGATCTTAGCCTTGTGTGCGGCTGCTCGGCCATGAAAAGCCATAGAAATAGCCAAATCGATTCATTTGAAATTGTGTCCACATACTTGTGTGTGTGTGTGTGTGTGTGTGTATATATATATATATATATACACACAATTTTAAAATAAAATATTTTTTTATTAATTCTTGAAAAAAAAAAAACGATCTATATAGAGAACATAATATACATAACATAATATACTCTACAGCCATGTAAAAGTTCCAGAGTGGGATATTTGCTATTATTAAAATGATGACCCATTTTATACAGAGAAATTGGCACAATAGGCTATGTAACCCATCACAGCCCACCTTTTACTTGTATCATGACACATTTAGCAAATCACCAACAGAGGGCGAACATTTTGAATCTATTTTCCCATTCACTCTGTTGGTAATGTGTACAAATTGGATCAAAACTTTAAAAAGTAGCAGAGATACTTATTTTTTTGTCCTGGTTTCATACGGAATCACTCATAATGACTAATGGTTGTCGTAAAAAAGTATTCCTCTGTTAGTTGCTTCAGTACATACAGTAGATACATACAAAATGAACATAAGAGATTGCCTACTGTCTGTTCTGATACAGTTGTATAAACAGCAGAGAGACAGAGAACCACCATGCCCTTAATATTTATCTAACCTTGTACTGGTAGCCAAAGCATAGTTCCATGTGAAAACAGGTAGCAGTTTTTGTCTTATCAACACACAACCGCCATCAGATATGATCACCCCAAAATATTTTGACAATTTCCGCCATAACACCCACAGAAAAACAGATAATCTTTCACACAAAAAAAGCATAAATTAATTCAAGAGCAAGACCGATTTGACATATCTAAGGACCTCAAAATATCTAAGGGTAAACACCAAATGTGTCTCGGATAATGTAAATATTTTCAGACCTAATGGATGTGGGTGCGCCAACCTTTTGGCATGCCACACAAGACAAGGCTGTCTCCTTTATCGGTGCCTGACCCTGGGTAGCTCGGGGCTGACATCACTATCATCATCCCCCGATGACACACAGGCACACATGCGCACGCACACTGGGGACAAGTGGCCAAACAAAGCAAGCATCTGGGCAAACTGGCCATACTGGGAGATTAGATGTTCTTGAGTTGTTCAGGTGGGGCAGCAAATGGAACATACTGTCAGCACAGACATGATGTATTGTACCCACCACCGTACAAGTCAACAGCTCTCACACAGATCCTTGGAAATAGAGTGAATTCTAAAGAAAGTGTTCAAATAACAGAACATCTAGTCAATGATGTGCGCGAGTTCATTTTCCTGGCTCATGGTCTGATTTAGGTTCAATAAAATGTATATAAGTACAAGTAATATTTAATCTTCCTTCTTTTGGTCTAATATTCACACACACACACACACACACACACACACACACACACACACACACACACACACACACACACACACACACACACACACACACACAGTTGATGTAATTAATTCATAGTTAGAATGGGGAAAGAGCCAGAGAGACCATGAAAGTTGTCTGAAGACTACATTTACAGTACAGTGGTTACTTTCCAACTCCAAACACCATAACAGACACAGAGCACTCCATCAATAATTATTCCAGTTCAAAGTCAAATTAATGTAGCTCTGCCAATGACGTAAAATACAGCCAACTTTAACATACACACAGCTAGGTTAAGTCAGTTTGCAGTCCAAACAATCCACGGTCGTATTCATTAGGCAACAAACCAAATCAAGGGAAGGACGGAACAGTTTGAGATATCCTGCTGTTCAAATTGTTGATTTGAGGTCAGGTAACCATACCCAAATCCTGGCCTATACCCATCAGAACCTACAATGTAAAACTGACTTCAAAAATCAGTGCCAGCAAGTAACATCATCCTGCATGTGTCTCCTTATTGCATCCAATAGCGTGTCTTCTTATTGCATCCAATAGCGTGGTCTTCGTATTGCATCCAATAGCGTGTCTTCTTATTGCATCCAATAGCGTGTCTTCTTATTGCATCCAATAGCGTGTCTTCTTATTGCATCCAATAGCGTGTCTTCTTATTGCATCCAATAGCGTGTCTTCTTATTGCATCCAATAGCGTGTCTTCTTATTGCATCCAATAGCGTGTCTTCTTATTGCATTTAATAGCATGTCATCTTATTGCATCCAATAGTGTCTTCTTATTGCATTTAATAGAGTCTTCTTATTGCATCCAATAGAGTGTCATCTTATTGCATCCAATAGTGTGTCTTCTTATTGCAATCCCATATATATGGTGGTTGTATACAGAAACCATCAAGACATTTCAGTAGAAACCAATGCAACAATTCCATAAATGCATTAACATCTTTAAAGCTTTTTGGATAGATCTAGGCTAGGCTACTCATCATCACTGCAAGTAGAGAGGCAGTAAACTGATTGCGGAGACCCAATTTTTTTCCCACGCTCACAGAGCACCTTACCCAGTCCTATTTGTTTAAAAGCTACATCAAAGAATATGGATACTAACACCATGGTAGTTGTTAAACAGTTCATATACATCTTGTTAATTTCTCCTGTAGTTTTTTTTCAACAACAAAGATTAGTTGGCGTACCAGTTACCTGCAAGGAGAGTGTCTTGGAGCCAGCGGAGTCGCACAGCCCTCATCCACCAAATGTATCCTGGACGGTGAGTATGAATGGTAAGCTGTTAAAATCACACTGCCCGTGTCTATGATTTCCATCGCTGACCGCCAAAGTATCATACCAAAGTAGGCGCCTGGCTATTGTAACCTGCGTGGTTTAGTGTACTTCGCATTGGGCAGTCGCTACGCTACTCTTTACAGAAAATAAATAAAGCGATCCACCGCTGCCACTCTCTCGCCTGCTCACGGTGAAATCCGACACCACTGGGTCGAGCGTAAGGCGCTCTCATGCCGCACGTCCAATCAGCTTATTTGCATAAAACGTTTCGCTTCCATATGTAAATGAGATAAGCCTATGGGCAAATGTCAACATTAGTACACGTGTTTATTTTAGCTCGTGCTTCAACCTCTTGTGTATTGTTCTAGATACTTTCCATATAACTGAATAAATATATAATTCATTAAGTGACAGGATTTGAAAGGTCAGTGGAGATTTTGTATGCCCCTAGGTATGCCCCTTTTCATAAATGTTTTACATGTGCAGTTGCTTTGTTGACATTCAGTCAGTTGAGAGATTATAGAACCACCACCTCATCTGTCATTGTGCTGCTATGGTCTCCCCTGAGTTCACATAGTGGGAAAGGTATGTACCATCCCATACAAGTTGAATAATAAATGGTGTGATGACAGAAGAGAGGTCCACGTGGGGTGTTTCCCCCTTATTCAGCAAGCTCTCACACAAGTTACCTGATAGGTAGTGACTCTCCTTATGCCAATGGTATTGAACCAATAGCCTAACAAATTAACAACTATTGAAGAAAAAAAATACAAAGAGTTTTGATTGGCTTTATTAAGACATCCTCTATATCAAATTTCAGCCAGATCGACCAGCCTGCACAAGCCGCCTGCACTCTAGACCCCCACCAGACTAGTCAATAACTCAACTCTCTCCCAACACAATTTCATTCGCAGTTCACACCTTTGATTTTGAAAAAAAAAATATATACAAAATACAAAAAATAACCACATACATCTTAAATATACATTTACACACAGAAACAGCAAATCCTCCATATAATTAATCTCATAGGACTAATAGTACTTTAGTGCTCTTTTTTACTTGCACACAAAAGAGCTGGGCCTCCCCATCCTGTCCCTATGGGTCCACCACACTGCTGCGCCCCAAACCAACACACCGCACTTAGCTTTAGAATCTTATTGGTGTCGGGTGTGTTAGGTCAAGGCGAGAGAGACACCCCACATGACAGCAGACCTCCAGGGCCAAGACTGAGCAGCCCAGCAGCTAGGGATTGCCTAAATGGGTATATCCCCTAACTTGGGCATGTTTTCAATACATACTCCTTTATTCGGACTGTATTCCATATAGTATAGCCTTAATCTTGTAATAAATCAAATCTAGTGATACATAAATTGACATAGGGGGAGGATAACCAAGCTTCAAATTAATGGTAATGCATTTCTTAGCTGCTATGAATGCTTAGTTACACAGTTTCTTCAGATAACAGTCTCCAGTATCAACATTTCTAAGCAAACAAAAAGAGGGAGAAGGGAGAATCGGTAGACATGCTGCGATAAAAGAACAAAATAACTCTTTGCCAGAATTCAGACAGCTTTCACAAGACCATAACATATGCAAATATGGCCCCTTTTGTGTTTTACACCTCCAGTGTAACCGATGTGAAATGGCTAGCTAGTTAGCGGTGGTGCACGCTAATAGCATTTCAATCGGTGACGTCACTTGCTCTGAGACTTTGAAGTAGTGGTTCCCCTTGCTCTGCAAGGGCCATGGCTTTTGTGGAGCGATGGGTAACGATGCTTCGTGGGTGTCAGTTGTTGATGTGTGCAGAGGGTCCCTGGTTCAAGCCAAGGTAGGGGCGAGGGGAGGGACGGAAGCTATACTGTTACACCAGCAGAGGAAGGACATTTCTGAGTGCATGTAATTCAGTTTCACTGGCACATAGTAAGTTTTATGGATGGTCTTAAACTGCAGTAATTTATGTCTGAGATGATACGAACATGACTGGGCATTCAAACACATCTGTATCCATTCATTATCATCAATAGCTTCACCAGGTCTTCCTCACATTTTTGTTTTACATGTTTTGTGTCATCGGGAAAAGCCTCTATCAACCCTTCATGCAGTTTGGAAATCAAGTTTGGAGGTTTGACAGACTGCCGTAAAATAGCATCTGGCTTGTCCAGTGTTTGCTAGACAGAGAGGATAAAGTGTTGTATCTGCAAATATTCACATCACCTCCTCAAAGACTAGTCTTCCCTGGCTGCCTGACCCTGCTGAGACCCCTGTCACCATCTGATCCTCCTAAAATGAGGCATAATTACCTTGGTGTACATTATATTATCCAATAATAGAATCATTGGTTCAATAAGTGTAATTACCGTTTGTCCATGAACCCAGATTGTAGCTTTAAGATTAAACTGCTGTCCTGTAGCTACTGTAGGTCTAGCCATCAATTCAAGATGGAACTTTTTGTATCATTCACTGATATTGTTAATATACGGCAGAATTCACCTGAGCTTCATAGACTGGTCATCCCTGGCTGTCTGACCCTGCTGGGACCCCTGTCACCTTCTGATCCTGCTAAGACCTGATGAGCATAAGATCCTGCTAAGATCCTGATGATCTGATGAGCATAGTGTTGTGTACTGACTACACTAGAGGGCTGCATTCCTGCAGGATGCCTAAGGAGACTTCCGGCGCCGACAGAGATGGCCGCCTCGCGTCGCGTTCCTAGGAAACTATGCAGTTTTTAGTTTTTTTACGTGTTATTTCTTACATTAGTACCCCAGGTCATCTTAGGTTTCATTACATACAGTCGAGAAGAACTACTGAATATAAGATCAGCGTCAACTCACCATCAGTACGACCAAGAATATGTTTTTCGCGACGCGGATCCTGTGTTCTGCCTCACAAACAGGACAACGGAGTGGATACTATGCAGCGACCAAAAAAAACGACTCCGAAAGAGAGGGAAACGAGGCGGTCTTCTGGTCAGACTCTGGAGACGGGCACACCGTGCACCACTCCCTAGCATTCTTCTTGCCAATGTCCAGTCTCTTGACAACAAGGTTGATGAAATCCGAGCAAGGGTAGCATTCCAGAGGGACATCAGAGACTGTAACGTCCTTTGCTTCACTGAAACATGGCTCACTGGAGAGACTCTATCCGAAGCGGTGCAGCCAACGGGTTTCTCCACGCATCGCGCTGACAGAAACAAACATCTTTCTGGTAAGAAGAGGGGCGGGGGCGTATGCCTCATGGCCAACGTGACATGGTGTGATGAAAGAAACATACAGGAACTCAAATCCTTCTGTTCACCTGATTTAGAATTCCTCACAATCAAATGTAGACCGCATTATCTACCAAGAGAATTCTCTTCGATTATAATCACAGCCGTATATATCCCCCCCCAAGCAGACACATCGATGGCTCTGAACGAACTTTATTTAACTCTCTGCAAACTGGAAACGATTTATCCGGAGGCTGCATTCATTGTAGCTGGGGATTTTAACAAGGCTAATCTGAAAACAAGACTCCCTAAATTTTATCAGCATATCGATTGCGCAACCAGGGGTGGAAAGACCTTGGATCATTGTTACTCTAACTTCCGCGACGCATATAAGGCCCTGCCCCGCCCCCCTTTCGGAAAAGCTGACCACGACTCCATTTTGTTGATCCCTGCCTACAGACAGAAACTAAAACAAGAGGCTCCCACGCTGAGGTCTGTCCAACGCTGGTCCGACCAAGCTGACTCCACACTCCAAGACTGCTTCCATCACGTGGACTGGGAGATGTTTCGTATTGCGTCAGATAACAACATTGACGAATACGCTGATTCGGTGTGCGAGTTCATTAGAACGTGCGTTGAAGATGTCGTTCCCATAGCAACGATTAAAACATTCCCTAACCAGAAACCGTGGATTGATGGCAGCATTCGTGTGAAACTGAAAGCGCGAACCACTGCTTTTAATCAGGGCAAGGTGTCTGGTAACATGACCGAATACAAACAGTGCAGCTATTCCCTCCGCAAGGCTATCAAACAAGCTAAGCGCCAGTACAGAGACAAAGTAGAATCTCAATTCAACGGCTCAGACACAAGAGGCATGTGGCAGGGTCTACAGTCAATCACGGACTACAGGAAGAAATCCAGCCCAGTCACGGACCAGGATGTCTTGCTCCCAGGCAGACTAAATCACTTTTTTGCCCGCTTTGAGGACAATATCCACTGACACGGCCTGCAACGAAAACATGCGGTCTCTCCTTCACTGCAGCCGACGTGAGTAAGACATTTAAACGTGTTAACCCTCGCAAGGCTGCAGGCCCAGACGGCATCCCCAGCCGCGCCCTCAGAGCATGCGCAGACCAGCTGGCCGGTGTGTTTACGGACATATTCAATCAATCCCTATACCAGTCTGCTGTTCCCACATGCTTCAAGAGGGCCACCATTGTTCCTGTTCCCAAGAAAGCTAAGGTAACTGAACTAAATGACTACCGCCCCGTAGCACTCACATCCGTCATCATGAAGTGCTTTGAGAGACTAGTCAAGGACCATATCACCTCCACCCTACCTGACACCCTAGACCCACTCCAATTTGCTTACCGCCCAAATAGGTCCACAGACGATGCAATCTCAACCACACTGCACACTGCCCTAACCCATCTGGACAAGAGGAATACCTATGTGAGAATGCTGTTCATCGACTACAGCTCGGCATTCAACACCATAGTACCCTCCAAGCTCGTCATCAAGCTCGAAACCCTGGGTCTCGACCCCGCCCTGTGCAACTGGGTACTGGACTTCCTGACGGGCCGCCCCCAGGTGGTGAGGGTAGGCAACAACATCTCCTCCCCGCTGATCCTCAACACTGGGGCCCCACAAGGGTGCGTTCTGAGCCCTCTCCTGTACTCCCTGTTCACCCACGACTGCGCGGCCACGCACGCCTCCAACTCAATCATCAAGTTTGCGGACGACACAACAGTGGTAGGCTTGATTACCAACAACGACGAGACGGCCTACAGGGAGGAGGTGAGGGCCCTCGGAGTGTGGTGTCAGGAAAATAACCTCACACTCAACGTCAACAAAACTAAGGAGATGATTGTGGACTTCAGGAAACAGCAGAGGGAACACCCCCCTATCCACATCGATGGAACAGTAGTGGAGAGGGTAGCAAGTTTTAAGTTCAAACTGAATTGGTCCACTCACACAGACAGCATCGTGAAGAAGGCGCAGCAGCGCCTCTTCAACCTCAGGAGGCTGAAGAAATTCGGCTTGTCACCAAAAGCACTCACAAACTTCTACAGATGCACAATCGAGAGCATCCTGGCGGGCTGTATCACCGCCTGGTACGGCAACTGCACCGCCCTCAACCGTAAGGCTCTCCAGAGGGTAGTGAGGTCTGCACAACGCATCACCGGGGGCAAACTACCTGCCCTCCAGGACACCTACACCACCCGATGTCACAGGAAGGCCATAAAGATCATCAAGGACATCAACCACCCGAGCCACTGCCTGTTCACCCCGCTATCATCCAGAAGGCGAGGTCAGTACAGGTGCATCAAAGCTGGGACCGAGAGACTGAAAAACAGCTTCTATCTCAAGGCCATCAGACTGTTAAACAGCCACCACTAACACTGAGTGGCTGCTGCCAACACACTGACACTGACTCAACTCCAGCCACTTTAATAATGGGAATTGATGGGAAATGATGTAAATATATCCCTAGCCACTTTAAACAATGCTACCTTATATAATGTTACTTACCCTACATTATTCATCTCATATGCATACGTATATACTGTACTCTATATCATCGACTGTATCCTTATGTAATACATGTATCACTAGCCACTTTAAACTATGCCACTTTGTTTACATACTCATCTCATTTGTACATACTGTACTCGATACCATCTACTGTATCTTGCCTATGCTGCTCTGTACCATCACTCATTTATATATCCTTATGTACATATTCTTTATCCCCTTACACTGTGTACAAGACAGTAGTTTTGGAATTGTTAGTTAGATTACTTGTTATTACTGCATTGTCGGAACTAGAAGCACAAGCATTTCGCTACACTCACATTAACATCTGCTAACCATGTGTATGTGACAAATAAAATTTGATTTGATTTGATTGATTTGAGATCAGTGTGGTTGGAGGGAGTTGCCGGTCAGACAGACGACTTTGGGATGAATAATTTTTTTTGTTCCACAGATTATTTGGAAACATTCCTCTTTCTGCTTTGTATGCGTTAGCCTACCTATTATATTAAAATCACATATTTTTCACATTATTCACACACTCAGAATTCACTGCTAGTTAGGCGTGAGAGTTCAAGTGTGCCTAGTATGTGCAGTCTCATTGAAATAGAGTAGGCTGCCTACATGGGCGGAGAATCACGTGGCAGTTAACTTGAGTATGAAATTAACTTAAGCATGATTAGACCGTGGTATACTACAGTGTCTGTAAATAAATATTGATAATGGAAAGAAGTGGAGGGCGCTCAACCAACGTGAGTCGAAGTGCAAAAAAAAAAAAGGTTAATCAATGCTAATTGAAAAGGAAAAGGCACAACGTCTTTTCATTTTCAATGAGTTTTGAATACCCATTTATTTGTCTCTGCCTACAAATACTCCTCCTTAAATGTAGGCTATATCCTATAGGCCTATGCAAAATGTAGCAAGTGTCGCTGTCATAATTCCTTCTGCTTCCAGTTCAGTATCCGTACCTGCGAGATCAGGTGCGATTGTGGTCTCCATGAAATAGAGTAGGCTAAAAGCCTATGCATGGGTGGAGAGGCATAGGGCAGTTATCTTTCCGAGGGAATATACTTCCTAAATAAGCCTTTGATAAGGCTATAGTTTACTACATAGCCTAAATATTGATCACCCTTATTTCTCCGTCTGAAAATCTTCCCACTCCTAAAAGGTAGGCTATAAAAATAGCTCAAGAGAAAGTGCAAGTCTCTCCAACTCTGCTCTCTTCAAACTGCATCTAGCATATTGGCTGATATGGCCCTGTAATACAATGTAAGGGCCATGTGGGAATCTCTGTTAATTTAACCTATTTCTTGAGTTATTTTTGTGCATTTGTTATTGCCTATAGGGTGCAACATTGCTAAGACCATGGCTGGCAAGTGAGCTGCATCACATACGCCTAAAATAACATTGCGTGAGAGTTGCTGGGGGGATCGGTCCCCCTAGACCTCTACTGTGCACCATGACAGTGAAGCCTGTAATTTTAGAGATGCTTATTATTTTGTCATTGTGAAAAGTAGGGAATAAAATGAAAAAAATGTATGTGTGTGTGTGTGCAGGTAAGTAAAGAAATAAAACAACAGTAAAAATACATTTTAAAATAAGAGTAGTAAGGCTATATACAGACACCGGTTAGTCAGGCTTATTGAGGTTGTATGTACTTGTAGGTATGGTTAAAGTGACTATGCATATATGATGAACAGAGAGTCGCATCTGCGTAAAAGAGGGGTTGAGGGGGGGCACACAATGCAAATAGTCCGGGTAACTATTGGTTACCTGTTCAGAAGTCTTATGGCTTGGGGGTAAAAACTGTTGAGAAGCCTTTTTTGTCCTAAACTTGACACTCCGGTACCACTTGCCATGCGGTAGTAGAGAGAACAGTCTGTGGCTCGTGTAAATTTTTAGGGCCTTCCTCTGACACTGCCTGGTGTAGAGGTCCTGGATGGCAGGCAGCTTTGCCCCAGTGATGTATTGAGCCGTACGCACTACCCTCTGAAGTGCCTTGCGTTCAGAGGCCTGAGCAATTGCCGTATCAGGCAGTGATGCAACCGGTCAGGATGCTCTTTTTCGTTTTCTGAGGGGGAAGAGGCTTTGTCGTGCCCTCTTCACGACTGTCTGGGTGTGTTTGGACCATTCTAGTTTGTTGTTGATGTGGACACCAAGGAATTTGAAGCTCTCAACCTGCTCCACTACAGCCCCATCGATGAGAATGGGGACGTGCTCGGTGCTCCTTTTCCTGTAGTCCACAATCATCTCCTTAGTCTTAGTTATGTTGAGGGATATGTAGTTATTCTGGCACCACCCGGCCAGGCCTCTGACCTCCTCTCTATAGGCTGCCTCATCGTTGTCGGTGATCAGGCCTACCACTGTTGTGTCATCTGCAAACTTAATGATGGCGTTGGACTTGTGCCTGTCCATGCAGTCGTTGGGGAACAAGGAGTACAGGAGGGGACTGAGCACGCACCCCTGGGGAGCTCTAGTGTTGAGGATCAGTGTGGCAGATGTGTTGCTACCTACCCTCACCACCTGGGGGCGACCCGTCGGGAAGTCCAGGATCCAGTTGCAGAGGGAGGTGTTTAGTCCCAGGTTCCTTAGCTTAGTGATGAGCTTTTGAGGGTACTATGTTGTTGAACGCTGAGCTGTATTCAATGAATAGCATTCTCACATAGGTGTTCCTTTTGTCCAGGTGGGAAAGGACAGTGTGGAGTGCAATAGAGATGGCATCATCTGTGGATCTGTTTGGGCGGTATGCAAATTGGAGTGGGTCTAGGGTTTCTGGGATAATGGTGTTGATGTGAGCCATTACCAGCCTTTCAAAGCACTTCATGGCTACAGATGTGAGTGCTACGGGTCTGTAGTCATTTAAAATAAACTTAAATTTTAGTTCTGACAATGCAGTAATAACCAACGAGTAATCTAACCTAACAATTTCACAACAACTACCTTATACACACAAGTGTAAAGGGATGAAGAATATGTACATAAATATATATGAATGAGTGATAGTACAGAACGGCATAGGCAAGATGCAGTAGATGGTATATACATGAGTACAGTATATACATATGAGATGAGTAATGTAGGGTATGTAAACATATAAAAGTGGCATTGTTTAATGTGGCTAGTGATACATGTATTACATAAAGATGGCAAGATGCAGTAGATGGTATAGAGTACAGTATATACATACAGTGCCTTGCGAAAGTATTCGGCCCCCTTGAACTTTGCGACCTTTTGCCACATTTCAGGCTTCAAACATAAAGATATAAAACTGTATTTTTTTGTGAAGAATCAACAACAAGTGGGACACAATCATGAAGTGGAACGACATTTATTGGATATTTCAAACTTTTTTAACAAATCAAAAACTGAAAAATTGGGCGTGCAAAATTATTCAGCCCCCTTAAGTTAATACTTTGTAGCGCCACCTTTTGCTGCGATTACAGCTGTAAGTCGCTTGGGGTATGTCTCTATCAGTTTTGCACATCGAGAGACTGACATTTTTTCCCATTCCTCCTTGCAAAACAGCTCGAGCTCAGTGAGGTTGGATGGAGAGCATTTGTGAACAGCAGTTTTCAGTTCTTTCCACAGATTCTCGATTGGATTCAGGTCTGGACTTTGACTTGGCCATTCTAACACCTGGATATGTTTATTTTTGAACCATTCCATTGTAGATTTTGCTTTATGTTTTGGATCATTGTCTTGTTGGAAGACAAATCTCCGTCCCAGTCTCAGGTCTTTTGCAGACTCCATCAGGTTTTCTTCCAGAATGGTCCTGTATTTGGCTCCATCCATCTTCCCATCAATTTTAACCATCTTCCCTGTCCCTGCTGAAGAAAAGCAGGCCCAAACCATGATGCTGCCACCACCATGTTTGACAGTGGGCATGGTGTGTTCAGGGTGATGAGCTGTGTTGCTTTTACGCCAAACATAACGTTTTGCATTGTTGCCAAAAAGTTCAATTTTGGTTTCATCTGACCAGAGCACCTTCTTCCACATGTTTGGTGTGTCTCCCAGGTGGCTTGTGGCAAACTTTAAACAACACTTTTTATGGATATCTTTAAGAAATGGCTTTCTTCTTGCCACTCTTCCATAAAGGCCAGATTTGTGCAATATACGACTGATTGTTGTCCTATGGACAGAGTCTCCCACCTCAGCTGTAGATCTCTGCAGTTCATCCAGAATGATCATGGGCCTCTTGGCTGCATCTCTGATCAGTCTTCTCCTTGTATGAGCTGAAAGTTTAGAGGGACGGCCAGGTCTTGGTAGATTTGCAGTGGTCTGATACTCCTTCCATTTCAATATTATCGCTTGCACAGTGCTCCTTGGGATGTTAAAAGCTTGGGAAATCTTTTTGTATCCAAATCCAGCTTTAAACTTCTTCACAACAGTATCTCGGACCTGCCTGGTGTGTTCCTTGTTCTTCATGATGCTCTCTGCGCTTTTAACGGACCTCTGAGACTATCACAGTGCAGGTGCATTTATACGGAGACTTGATTACACACAGGTGGATTGTATTTATTATCATTGGTCATTTAGGTCAACATTGGATCATTCAGAGATCCTCACTGAACTTCTGGAGAGAGTTTGCTGCACTGAAAGTAAAGGGGCTGAATAATTTTGCACGCCCAATTTTTCAGTTTTTGATTTGTTAAAAAAGTTTGAAATATCCAATAAATGTCGTTCCACTTCATGATGGTGTCCCACTTGTTGTTGATTCTTTACAAAACAATACAGTTTTATATCTTTATGTTTGAAGCCTGAAATGTGGCAAAAGGTCGCAAAGTTCAAGGGGGCCGAATACTTTCGCAAGGCACTGTATGAGATGAGGAATGTAGGGTATGTAAACATTATATTAAGTGGCATTGTTTAAAGTGGAGTGATACATTTTATTCAGGATGCCTTTGTGTTCTTGGGCACAGGGTCTATGGTGGTCTGCTTGAAACATGTTGGTATTACAGACTCAATCAGGGACATGTTGAAAATGTCAGTGAAGACACTTGCCAGTTGGTCAGCACATGCCCGGAGCACACGTCCTGATAATCCGTCTGGCCTCGCAGCCTTGTGTATGTTGACCTGTTTAAACGTCTTACTCACTTCGGGTACGGAGAGCGTGATCACAGTCGTCCGGAACAGCTGATGCTCTCATGCATGCCTCAGTGTTGCTCTCCTCGAAGCGAGCATAGAAGTGATTTAGCTCGTCTGGTAGGCTCGTGCCACTGGGCAGCTCGCGGCTGTGCTTCCCTTTGTAGTCTGTAATAGTTTGCAAGCACTGCCACATCCGACGAGCATCGGAGCCGGTGTAGCATGATTCAATCTTAGCCCTGTATTGACGCTTTGCCTGTTTGATGATTCGTCGCAGGGCATAGCAGGATTTCTTGTAAGCTTCCGGGTTAGAGTCCCACTTTTCTTTCTTTTTTACTTTTTTTAACATTGTAGAATAATAGTAAAGACATCAACAGTATGAAATAACTCATACGGAATCATGTAGTAACCCAAAAAGTGTTAATCAAAATATATTTTAGATTCTTAAAAGTAGCCACCCTTTGACCTTGACAGCTTTGCACACTCTTGGCATTCTCTCAATAAGCTTTATGAGGAATGCTTTTCCAACAGCCTTGAAAGAGTTCCCACATATTCTGAGCACTTGTTGGCTGCTTTTCCTCAAATTTGGACTCATCAGACCAAAGGACAGATTTCCACCGGTCTAATGTCAATTGCTTCTGTTTCTTGGCCTAAGCAAGTCTCTTTAAGTTCCTCGGCGTACACATCACAGACAAACTGAATTGGTCCACCCACACAGACAGCATCGTGAAGAAGGCGCAGCAGCGCCTCTTCAACCTCAGGAGGCTGAAGAAATTCGGCTTCTCACCAAAAGCACTCACAAACTTCTACAGATGCACAATCGAGAGCATCCTGTCGGGCTGTATCATCGCCTGGTACGGCAACTGCTCCGCCCACAACCGTAAGGCTCTCCAGAGGGTAGTGAGGTCTGCACAACGCATCACCGGGGGCAAACTACCTGCCCTCCAGGACACCTACACCACCCGATGTCACAGGAAGGCCATACAGATCATCAAGGACAACAACCACCCGAGCCACTGCCTGTTCACCCCGCTATCATCCAGAAGGCGAGGTCAGTACAGGTGCATCAAAGCTGGGACCGAGAGACTGAAAAACAGCTTCTATCTCAAGGCCATCAGACTGTTAAACAGCCACCACTAACATTGAGTGGCTGCTGCCAACACACTGACTCAACTCCAGCCACTTTAATAATGGGAATTGATGGGAAATTATGTAAAATATATCACTAGCCACTTTAAACAATGCTACCTAATATAATGTTTACATACCCTACATTATTCATCTCATATGTATACGTATATACTGTACTCTATATCATCTACTGCATCTTTATGTTATACATGTATCACTAGCCACTTTAACTATGCCACTTTGTTTACATACTCATCTCACATGTATATACTGCACTCAATACCATCTACTGTATCTTGCCTATGCCGCTCTGTACCATCACTCATTCATATATCTTTATGTACATATTCTTTATCCCCTTACACTTGTGTCTATAAGGTAGTAGTTTTGGAATTGTTAGCTAGATTACTTGTTGGTTATTACTGCATTGTCGGAACTAGAAGCACAAGCATTTCGCTACACTCGCATTAACATCTGCTAACCATGTGTATGTGACAAATAAAATTTGATTTGATTTGATTCTTCTTATTGGTGTCCTTTAGTAGTGTTTTTTTTGTTGCAGCAGTTGGACCATGAAAGCCTGATTCATGCAGTCTCCTCTGAAGTTGACATTGAGATGTGTCTGTTACTTGAACTCTGAAGGCTGCAATTTCTGAGGCTGGTAACTCTAATGAACTTATCCTCTGCATCAGAGGTAACTTTGGGTCTTCCATTCCTGTGGTGGTCCTTATGAAGGTTCTTGACATTTTCCGCATTGACTGACCTTAAAGTAATGATGGACTGTCGTTTCTCTTTGCTTATTTGAGCTGTTCTTGCCATAATTTGGACTTGGTCTTTTACCAAATAGGGCTATATTCTGTATACCACCCCAACCTTGTCATAACACAACTCAAAAGCATTAAGAAGGAAAGAAATTCCACAAATTAACTTTTAACAAGGCACACCTGCTAATTTAAATGCATTCCAGGTGACTTCCTCATGAAACTGGTTGAGAGAATGCCAAGAGTGTGCAAAGCTGTCATCAAGGCAAAGAGTGGCTACTTTGAAGAGTCTGAAATATAAAATATATTTTGATTTGTTTAACACTTTTTTGGTTACTACATGATTCCATATGTGTTATTTCACAGTGTTGATGTCTTCACTATTATTCTACAGTGTAGAAAATAATCAAAAATAAATGAAAACCTTGGAATGAGTAGGTGTGTCCAAACTTTTGACTTGTACTGTATGTTCATCCCAACTGAGTAATGCTGGAGCTTTGCCATGTTTTAAATACTCCACGTTTACTACAGTACATTCAACTCCCAATTAGGCCAGATCTTCTCCATCACCTAACAAGCAGTACAGCCAGGGGTTAGACTAACAAACACAAATCCTGTAGCCCGGTGACCTAACTAAGTGACCTACAGCCCGGTGACCTACATAACTGTAGCCCGGTGACCTACATAACTAAGGCACTGCACTCAGAGGAATTCTTGGAACTGGGAGGAATGTCCCACGAGGCCCAGCTCGTAGGTACAGTTATTTATTCACCTAAATGCCCTCATCGTTGCTTCTCTTTGTGAGGAAGACATTCACTGTAGTCTATGAATGAATGTGCTATTTGCAGGCCTACGCAACTGGATAATGTTTTTCAGTCATTGGACTGCGTGCCAATAACAAATGGAAGTTATAGTGTCTTGAGGGTCCATAATGTGCAAAGGAATGCTGCTACAAACGGCAATACCTTAAATGGATCAATAATGTTTTCTCTGACACTGTCGATTGAGATGCGTTGTAACTGTCAGCCACACTGACCTCCACAACAAACTCTTGGAATCCCTGTTGAAATCTTAATGTGAACTCATTTAGGTGGAAAGATAGTCCTTCTCTCCGAGCACTTGGCAGGACTCCCAGTCGATGTAACTGGAAAATAAGTAGCCTTGGTGTTTGTTTCCCAGCTCCCATCATATTTCCTAAGACATTGTTCTCGTCTTCCTGTTGAAGTCAAAGGTCGTGGGCATTAAACACTGCTGTCTATCTTGTTGACTTATTGGGGATAGTGAGAAGATCAAGTGTAATATAATTTCAATGTTTCTCAGTGTATGTATGGCAGGGAGAGAGTCCTTTATATCCTGGGTATTTAATCGCTGCTATCCCACGGGTAACAGGATAGGACAACATTTGAAGGCACTGAAAGCCATACGAGGACGAGGAACAGTCTGAAAATACATTTTCTGCAGAGTAAAGATGCTATCTGGCGTTTTGTGGTAAGTAACCGGTTCTAGTCTCAAGGTGTAACCTTAGCTTCCGGACCATTTTGTTTACCTCAAATCCTCCACCTTTTTATCCCAGCAGGTGAAGAAGAGCCTCACTGATCTCCCCTTCATTAAATCAAAACCTTTCCTTTCGGTGCTAAGAAACGCCTCACTAAAAACATCTCCATTGATGTGCGACCCGTCCGTCGCCCTGCCCTGTATGAGGCAGTGGTTTGTGGGTAATGATAGGGTGGCGCAAGTCGAGGACAGCTGGAGACAAACAATCTACTAACTGTGTGAGAGGTACTTGTGTGTGTGTGTGTGGGGGGGGGGGGGGCTTCTGAAAACAGTACCACAGAGAAGGGGGTCATCTTTTTCACAGCAGACCTTTGTCTGTCCTTAACAATTAGCCTCTTCAGTGTGCTGAAATGTCCAACGTTTGTGTGCGTAGATGTGTGTGTGTGTTTGTATGTGTGGAAGGGTGTGTGAATGGAAGGGTGTTGAGAGAACCAGGAGTATAGAAAAGCTAACATAAGCCCCAGACATGATAAATGGTTGAGACAGTAGTCCTTGGTCAGACTACTGTCTTCCATCATACACAAATAGGACCCCAGGGTAAAGTACCAACTAGTGACTTTTCAAATAAAGTGGGGGAAAACGTTACTTTACGACACATGAGGAAATGTACAACCCAAGTTATGTTTTTAAGCCAGCTACGTTCATTTCTTACTTCTTGAGATTTATTCAATCAGGCAACTTAAAATGTGAAATGTTTAGAGTGGAGAGAATATTCATGTCTTTGTTGACAGGTAAAGCCAGCAGTGCCCGGCGAATAAATTATTCAGATGAATGGTTTTGACTGCAATTAATCCCCAGCCCATCTGATATACTCCGGCTGTGAGTCATCTAAATGTGTCCTTGTCAATAGGGTCCAGAGAGAACTCTGTTTTTTTCTTCATGAAAATGTATATGTGTGATGAATGTAATGGGAAATACAGTTTGTCAATATATTTAGTGTCCCAAAGCTGAGGGGGTATCCTGTTCTAAGTAGCATCTGTCTGCAAATTACACACATGCACGCATGTGCACACACACAGACACACACACACACACACACACACACAAGACACACACACACACTTGCCATCTTGTCAGCCCCACCCCGATCCATCTTTCATGTCCAACCTTGCTCCTTGCTAACTCAAAAATAGAAAAAGATTCCCGGTGTTATCATTCCATAGACATCCCCTCACACAGCACTGGTGTGTTGTATATACTGTATCTGTATCACACAACACTAGTGTGTTGTATATATCTGTATCACACAACACCAGTGTGGTGTATATATCTGTATCACACAACACCAGTATCTGATACATTCTATTAGAAGGAGCCATGGGTGAAACATGTAGCCATCTGCAGCAGCCACATCTAAGCAGACATCCCCTTCCATGCATATTAAAAGTGAAAAATGGTTACACTGGTTCATCAGTTGGTTTGGGACAATCCACTATCAGTGGGTGCAGTGGCATGATGACACAGCCATGAGATAGCACCGCATACCTTGTAACTCGTCGCTGGAAACTAGGCGAATGAAAGGAGCTGGAAACTAGGCGAATGAAAGGAGCTGGAAACTAGGCGAATGAAAGGAGCTGGAAACTAGGCGAATGAAAGGAGCTGGAAACTAGGCGAATGAAAGGAGCTGGAAACTAGGCGAATGAAAGGAGCTGGAAACTAGGTGAATGAAAGGAGCTGGAAACTAGGCGAATGAAAGGAGCTGGAAACTCGAGCTGACCGTGCAAACCGGGCCGACCCAGAAGGTTTTTTGCTTAGCAGGGCAACCTTACAGGCACTGAGGCACTCAATCCAGTGTATCCACGGTCGACCATGGCAGGATCGCTATGCCTGCTTCCTTTATAGGTCGAGGGAACCAGACCTTTACTTTCCTTTCTGACAATCCTTCCACTCAGAAAACACAGTAGTGGCATAGCTAGACCACATAAACACGGAACAACTCAGAGTTGAAAGCTTGTTTCGATGGGAAGTTTTTTTTTTTTTCTTGATTCTTGATTTTTAAGTGGGAAAACAGTCAAATGTCGAGACAAGAAAAACTTCAAGGCAATACTTTGTGTACATAAAAGGCAGTTCAGATGTTATCCTTTTCTAAATAATTAGAGTATGTCTTGCGTACGGTATCTATGAAAACAAAATAATTTCCCAAAGATGCAGTGAATTTGATGGCCACATACAGTATGCAGTATAGATGTGAATTAATGTGTGGCTGTGCTGGCTGTGCTGTCTCTTGTCCCTAGTGACACACAGTGGCAGTTGTTGAAGAGGGGACAGCAGCTGGTGGCACAGTGGGAAGGGGGAGGGGGTGTTGACGGGGGGGAGGGAGGGGATGATGAGAGAGGGAAGTAGAGAGGGGAGGGGTGTCAGAGGGTCGGCAGGGTGTGGAGACTTCTTGATGTGAGACTCCTTTTTTTCCACCTGAATGTTCAGACTTTCCAACGCTCTCTATATGGACCACGGAGGTAAAATAAGAACCAATGAAGTATAATAAGAACCAATGAGGTATAATAAGAACCAATGAGGTATAATAAGAACCAATGAGGTATAATAAGAACCAATGAAGTATAATAAGAACCAATGAGGTATAATAAGAACCAATGAGGTATAATAAGAACCAATGAGGTATAATAAGAACCAATGAGGTATAATAAGAACCACTGACGTATAGCTCTGGACTCTGACCCCTCATTCAATGGACAGACACTCCCAGATAAGGAGTTCCTTTCGTTTGCTGAAAAACTCTCAAACTGGGCATAAACTGGTTGAATCAATGTTGTTTGAACATAATTTCAAACAAATTCAATCAATTCAATATGATGACGTTGAATCAACATGGAAACTGATTGGATTGAAGTCATCAATGTAAAGGAATGTTTTTTTTCTTTTCACAATTTTTTTCTCACCTAAATCCAATGACATCAACTCAATCAAATGAAAATCAAAACTAGACGTTGCAATGACGTCTGTGTCGAGTGGGTATGTTTGATAACATTTCTGAACTATATGCAAAAAAAGTGAATTCATTGAAAATGGTAACAACAGGGTTTGAAGACTTTTCAACACTATACAGAAGAAGCCTACTTGTACACTGACAAAACAATTAGCAATTACAGTACAATGTTTATTTAAAAGCAAAGAAATACGTAAATTGCAAAGTAGCCGTTACTCTTCTCTCACCT
Source organism: Oncorhynchus mykiss (assembly GCF_013265735.2). Taxonomy (NCBI): domain Eukaryota; kingdom Metazoa; phylum Chordata; class Actinopteri; order Salmoniformes; family Salmonidae; genus Oncorhynchus; species Oncorhynchus mykiss. The sequence continues at coordinate 19,389,657 of NC_048579.1, forward strand.
TCACATTGTTTTTATCTGAAGTACTTTTTTTTTATAAACAAATGAAATTGGAGCCATATCTCAGGGCTGTTTGCTTGGACTTTCATCAGCTCCCTGTCAAGCCTCTGCATTCTACTGTTATTCTAACTGATTGATCTCTTGTTGGAGGGACCCTATCTTGTGATTTGTTAGGGTCCTAGTGAGTTCAAAGTTTCACCTGTTCTTACAAATCCCCAGACTTTAACCTCCAAGCTCGGGGATATGAAAGTTACTCCTTAGTCCTTATGACTTTAATGTACTTGCCACCCACCAAACGCAGAGTTCCAGTTTCTAACAGACCAATGTAAACAAGCCAAGCATGATTTCCATTGTCATAGGATGACATCTCTGATTGCACAGTGCTTTAAAAGAGTCTAGATTTCAGGGCTTGTTTTTCTTTTTAATGCTTTACTAGCTATACAATGCTCTACATGGTAAAAACAAACACTGCAAGCAGAATCAGGTTTTACCTCAAAGTTCATTCTGTCATCCAATGATTGACCAACATGAGGTTCAATGAAAGAAAATATGTCAGGATTCAGGACCACAAAACCTGTACTTGGAATTTGGAATTTCTTATAATAAGCATGGTGTATTTTTAAAAATGTATTCTGCTATGTTTAATTTCCTGTTTGATTAACGGAACAGTTTGTTTGAGCGCGCTCAGTATCATATTTGCTTACAATCTGTCTGTGTGTCTAAAGTGGAATTATTCACTGTTTCGGTAAACACGGTCATGCATTTATCAGAAATCTTCCACACACGCACATCTTCCTCAAAATCAATAGCCAGAAGGTCAATGGAATATTTCTGCTTACAGCTATACTTAAGTACTCAACAACAATGTGACACATGTACAATTTCTTCCAATACTCTCATATGGTGGCCAATGCTGGCCATGTCTTTCAGATAATCAGTATCGGAAAATGCTATGTTATTTCACTGACAGAAATATGTCCACATTGCAGAGTGATTTGCTTTCCCTAACCTGAGCAGTGGCAGCTCAGCTCATGTCTCAACAACCTACTATTTTCAGAGACGATGGCTGCTCTATTTATCACTGTCTACCTCTATCACTTCAGGCATGGTTCTCCTTGTTATGAAAGAAAACTCCTCTAATACGAATGCTGAGTGTTTACTTTGATGGGAGAGGGATTTTCCATGTCTGTGCTGTGGTCACAGTTGCGTCATCCGGTTTGTGTTTGGATATTATTCTTATTCATCTGCCATTCTGTAATAGTTTCATCCCCATCCAACTTTTTTCTCCGTTTCTCAGAGTAGAAGTGATTATGAGCCACATTGTCAAGTACATCGTAAATTGGATGTGTCTGTCAAATAGGCTTATGTTTCTGTTTCTTGTCTAGCAAACACTGTCTTGTCTGAGCATCCCAATCATTTAACCTATCATGACCAGAGACACTCATTGCATGGATTATCTAAGGTAATAAAAACAGGATTGTGTGCTTGATCTTTTATTTCAAGAACTGACTACAAGAACAAATAAAATGTGTTAGCTCAGTCAGTGTTGACACACATCCTGTGATCTGTCTGATGAACAATATAGGATGGCGCTCTCTCTCTCTTGGTAACCCTTCACTAGCCAGAAAGTATAACGCTTGTATGAGCCTATATAACATGTTATGATAAGGCCTCAATAATGTTATGTATCTCTATAGCACATTTCAAATAATTCAAAATGGCTGGTCATTATGAGATGATAAGGGGATCATAAATGCTTATGGCATTATGGCATTATATTATTATTATTATAAGCACATCATAATACATAATATCTGGACAGATTTGAGTAAAGTGTTACAGATGAGTGAAAATGATTTACAGTGAAAAAGTCACTTGACTTCCGGAGGGTTTCTGACGGCAACCAGATCTCCTGTAACATTACTGTCAATCCACCCGACTACAATTACGGCTATACGCTAGGTAATACTAGGGCAGAAGTGGTACTGTGCCACAGTCTACAAGGTGGTGTATGAGCGAAACTCTTGAGTTTTTTTTTTACATGACACCCCTGTTATTGTGTGTGGGCTGAATCAGGGTCCTGTTCAATAAGGGAGAAAATGGTTTGAAAGGGTAAGACACTACCTGAATCTGACCAATAAGAACACCGTTTTTTGTTTTCTGTTGTAACATTTGACTTACTGCGTGACTTACTGAACACATGTGGGGGTGTAGATGATGTAGGGGTGTAGATTAGGGGGGAGTCATTTCCACCTTTTCTACCATGACTCATGCTGTGGTATCAAGAGATAGGGCAGTGTCCTCACAACATGTTAGGAAAGGAGCAGCTCCTTATAGTGTGGCATAGTCTGTTAAATGTTGTACACTGTGCTGAAAGACCATTATTTTACATTCCAAGATGGTTAGATTAAGATTGAAGAAGCTGAAGATTTCACTTGTCTACAGTGCAGTGGTCTTATAATTGGCAAAGCCTCCTGGAGAGGATTGTTTGGTATGCAGTTGCTTTTGGCATGGAAAGTGAGGAGCAACATCCTCTGTGGAGAGACAAGGATAATCTCCACAGTCCAACCAGCACAGAGAGGACCTTTAAACATTTCTCTTTTCCACTGGTCTGCTTGCTCTTTGAACAATTTGAAGACTAGACAAAACAAAATGAATTCTAAAAGTTAAACAAGCGCAGGGTATTTTGTTTAATTTGAAAACAGCATTGTGAAGGTACAGTATAGTTATGATCATGATAGTCAAGTTTATTTTAATGTTCATTTATAGGCTTGTTCAATAAGTAAGTTGAGTGCTATTATCACGTCTATCCCCCAGTTCACCTCTGTAGAATACAGTAGTAATTTAACATGGGCAGATATCTGATCAAGCTCTTAATTGGATAGACTGAGATCATGAACGGGTTTGAAAGGAGCACTGACACTAAAATGAGATTCACAATGTTTTTGTCCTGTAAAACTACAGAGAAAGGCCCCCATTGGTTTTGTTAGTCTCACTCAGATATCATATTAACATGGCATAAGTAATTGCAAAATGTGTAGAATTACAGGAAATTAGCTTTAAAACAGCAAAACTGTCTCTCCACTCCATGGAAAAATGGATAGAACTGCAGGAAATAAGCATTAAAACTGCTTAAATGTTCTCCATGCCCTGTGGCAAATTGCATGAAATTTGTTTTAAAAATTCAGAATTTTCTGTCCACCTTTTGGCAAAATGTGTAGAATTGCAGGAAATTGACAATTGAAACCCGTTTTGAAAGCGGAAGTGAAAATTCGAGAGTTCGGAACTATGAGGTTATTTTTTGTCAAAAAGTAGTTATTGACATAGCCTTGTTCTGTTCAATGTTCTCTACCTATATGGTACTCTAAATACCCCAATTAATGTTAAGTTTAAAAGAATACAAGATTAAAATTGCTGTCACCATTCAAACCAATGAAGGTTTGGAAATTTAAAGCCAAATATCTCAATCATCTTTTTGCAGATGGAACCTTATAGTCCTGTTAGGATCGTCGTAGTGAGGAGACCAAAGCACAGCATGGTGTGAATACATACTTTTAATGAATGACGAAAAACCACGAAGTACACTAAACAAAACTAACGTGACCGCTATCAACACTGAGTGCAACATCACATAGACAATAACCCACCAACCACAATACAAAACAGGCTACCTAAATATGGTTCCCAATCAGAGACAACGACAAACTGCCACTGATTGAGAACCATATCAGGCCAAAACACATAGAAACAGACTAACTAGACATGCAACATAGAATGCCCACTCATAGCACACCCTGACCAAACAAAACATAGAAACAAACAACGCAAATAATGGTCAGAGTGTGACAAGTCCCAAGCTCTCAAACTGATACCTAGTCAGTTGTACAACTGAATGGATTCAACTGAAATGTGTCTTCCACATTTAACCCAACACCTCTGAATCAGAGAAGTGCGGGGGTCTGCCTTAATCGACTTCCACGTCATCGGCGCCCAGGGATCAGTTGGTTAACTGGCTTGCTCAGGGGCAGAACAATAGATTTTTACCTTGTCAGATCTGGGATTCGACCCAGCAACCTTTCAGTTACTGGCCCAACGCTCTTACCCGCCAGAAATGGATTGTGTCAGTCAGAGGCTATTAAAGCTATGGCAGATGCCCAACAGCATAACTAGTCTGACCTACTTTTGTCACCTAGAAAATGTAAGGCAATTCTTGTCCCAAAGCAATAGCACGGTCATAAAAGCACCAGAAACACTCATGGACCATTTAACATCCTCACAGGCTAGGCTGTTTTTGCTGGCCCGCTAAATCTTAGCGGCAAGGTAATATTTGGCTGTCAGTCTAATGTTTCAGGTTGAATGAATATGTTTCTGGGGCACTTGTTTTGAATGTTTGAGGAACAATAGTTTTTGAGGAAAGAATTCCTGACAATCACATGAACAGCAAACAATGCATTGTTTTCTGTATTGTATTTTCTATCAATACTCAAAGAAATAATTTATAGTTTACCTCATGATTTGATGGATAGATGTTTTTAAACGTTTTTTAAAATGTTTTTCAAGGAAAAAGGCACTGACTTCATTCTCCACATATACTGTACAATCTGAAGAATTCATTTGTTAACGCATTTAAAAGTAATTTTAACAAGCACATACAAAGGAAAACAATTCCCTTTTTATTGAAATACCATTTCAAATTGAGTCAATTACTCAAAATATGGTGTAAAATGTCATTGTTCAGTGTTTATATTTTTTATTGTTTTGTGTTTGTCTCGTGTCTTCACGTTTGGTGTTTGCTTGGTTGATCACCAAAGACCCTTCATCTCTGATTGGACAGCCACACCAGTGGAGGCTGGTAGAGGGGAAATTAGGAGGACGGGATCATTTTAATGGATCGATTGGAATAAAATGGAATTAAACAAACACATGCAAATAAAAGTTAATAAATGATCGTTATGCTGCCTGTAACAATAAGGGCCTGTATTTGAATTGACACAAACCACCTTCAGACGAGTATCATGGTGAATATTACCAGTGTACCAAGTGCCATCTGCTGGTGATCAGTCATCCTTAGTAGGCTTTCTAACACTGGGTTGTCCATCATTGGCTATCCATGATCTTGTCATAGTGAAATAGGTGTTACAGGTTTTGTGAAATAAAGGTTTTATTTTTGTTTATTATATACAGTATTCATTATTTGACACATCATTTTTCAGATTGTATATGAAGTAAGCTTGTTGTCATGATCAGATCCTCTAATTATGCATCATCTGATGCAAAATTATTTGTTTAAATCCCAAGATTCCATTGAAATGAATTATTAAAACGAATGATACTTCCTGTGTTGTCATTTGCTTGCATTCATCAACCTTTTGTTGTCAAGTGGCACAGCGGTCTAAGGCACTGCATCTCAGTGCTAGAGGCATCACTACAGACCCTCATTCGATTCCAGGCTGTATCACAACCAGCCATGATTGGAAGTCCCATAGGGCGGCGCACAATTGGCCCAGCGTCGGGTTAGGGTTCAGCCGGGGTAGGCCGTCATTGTAAATAAGAATTTGTTCTTAACTGACTTGCTGAGTTAAATAAAGGTTAAATAAATAAATACTGTAAGCACAGCCATGATCTTTCTCCCGTCTGAGCAAGCTATCAACCAGAGCAGAGACATGCATCTCATACAGCATAATTATTCTGCTAAGAGCGTTATTGGCGCACCAACCAGTGGTCAAAAGGGGTTCCAGCAGTGCTAGTCATTCGCCAGGCCTCTAGGCCCTCCTGTATGTCATTTTACAAGATTCCCAGAGGACATATTTCACTTGATTTTTTATAGTCCCCAGACACAGGTAGGCTCGAGACATGTGCAGAAGGTCAAATGTATTTTGTCACTGTTGCTTTAGTAGTCCATTGTTGGCTTTTCTGTTTGAAAATAGTTGAAGTCATTGTGCTTCGAAGGACAGGGAAGGTGATCTCTGTAGCATAAGACCAGGAAGTATTTATTGTGAGTATTAAGGATGCCAGACATACATTTCATAGGGGGTAATCATGCTGTTGGCGACATGCCTCGCCTTTTACTCAAGGTCAAGGTAAACATATTTGTCGAGGTACAGTCCCAGTCAACAGTTTGGACAGCTACTCATTCAAATTTTTTCGGTATTTGACTATTTTCTGCATTGTAGAATAATAGTGAAGACATCAAAACTATGAAATAACACATATGGAATCATGTAGTCCAAAAAACACGTCCAAAACGTGTTAAACAAATTCTTCAAAGTAGCCACCCTTTGCCTTAATGACAGCTTTGCACACTCTTGAATTAGTAGGTGTATCCAAACTTTTGACTGGTGCTGTATATTGCAAAACATTTTTTTACAATAACATTAATAAATGTTTACCCCATATACACATACATTATTTTCACGTGTTTTCCTATCTGCCATGATCACATACTTACAGTGCCTTGCGAAAGTATTCGGCCCCCTTGAACTTTGCGACCTTTTGCCACATTTCAGGCTTCAAACATAAAGATATAAAACTGTATTTTTTTGTGAAGAATCAACAACAAGTGGGACACAATCATGAAGTGGAACGACATTTATTGGATATTTCAAACTTTTTTAACAAATCAAAAACTGAAAAATTGGGCGTGCAAAATTATTCAGCCCCCTTAAGTTAATACTTTGTAGCGCCACCTTTTGCTGCGATTACAGCTGTAAGTCGCTTGGGGTATGTCTCTATCAGTTTTGCACATCCAGAGACTGAATTTTTTTCCCATTCCTCCTTGCGAAACAGCTCGAGCTCAGTGAGGTTGGATGGAGAGCATTTGTGAACAGCAGTTTTCAGTTCTTTCCACAGATTCTCGATTGGATTCAGGTCTGGACTTTGACTTGGCCATTCTAACACCTGGATATGTTTTATTTTTGAACCATTCCATTGTAGATTTTGCTTTATGTTTTGGATCATTGTCTTGTTGGAAGACAAATCTCCGTCCGTCCCAGTCTCAGGTCTTTTGCAGACTCCATCAGGTTTTCTTCCAGAATGGTCCTGTATTTGGCTCCATCCATCTTCCCATCAATTTTAACCATCTTCCCTGTCCCTGCTGAAGAAAAGCAGGCCCAAACCATGATGCTGCCACCACCATGTTTGACAGTGGGGATGGTGTGTTCAGCTGTGTTGCTTTTAAGCCAAACATAACGTTTTGCATTGTTGCCAAAAAGTTCAATTTTGGTTTCATCTGACCAGAGCACCTACTTCCACATGTTTGGTGTGTCTCCCAGGTGGCTTGTGGCAAACTTTAAACTATACTTTTTATGGATATCTTTAAGAAATGGCTTTCTTCTTGCCACTCTTCCATAAAGGCCAGATTTGTGCAATATACGACTGATTGTTGTCCTCTGGACAGAGTCTCCCACCTCAGCTGTAGATCTCTGCAGTTCATCCAGAGTGATCATGGGCCTCTTGGCTGCATCTCTGATCAGTCTTCTCCTTGTATGAGCTGAAAGTTTAGAGGGACGGCCAGGTCTTGGTAGATTTGCAGTGGTCTGATACTCCTTCCATTTCAATATTATCGCTTGCACAGTGCTCCTTGGGATGTTTAAAGCTTGGGAAATCTTTTTGTATCCAAATCCGGCTTTAAACTTCTTCACAACAGTATCTCGGACCTGCCTGGTGTGTTCCTTGTTCTTCATGATGCTCTCTGCGCTTTTAACGGACCTCTGAGACTATCACAGTGCAGGTGCATTTATACGGAGACTTGATTACACACAGGTGGATTGTATTTATCCTCATTAGTCATTTAGGTCAACATTGCATCATTCAGAGATCCTCACTGAACTTCTGGAGAGAGTTTGCTGCACTGAAAGTAAAGGGGCTGAATAATTTTGCACGCCCAATTTTTCAGTTTTTGATTTGTTAAAAAAGTTTGAAATATCCAATAAATGTCGTTCCACTTCATGATTGTGTCCCACTTGTTGTTGATTCTTCACAAAAAAATACAGTTTTATATCTTTATGTTTGAAGCCTGAATTGTGGCAAAAGGTCGCAAAGTTCAAGGGGGCCGAATACTTTTGCAAGGCACTGCATATTTAAACCAAGGATCATTATTGCTAAGTGCTGTGTATTGCTGAAGTGGCTTCACTATTTAGTATAATGTGTCCCTGTCACTATCACAGTTGTTTTGGTTGGTGTTTATATGTCTGTAGCCTGCATGGAGCACAGTAGTGAATGCAACAGAATTGGCATGACAGATGAGTGAAGAAAAAACAAGTAGGTTTATTGTCACATCTCTATCTTTCTCTCTCTCTTTCTCGCGCTCTTTCTCTCTCTTTCTCTCTTTCTCTCTTTCACACACACACACACGCACACACACACACACACACACACACACACACACACACACACACACACACACACACACACAATAAACACACACTCCATCTATTGTATATTGTCACCTAGTACAGAGAAGGCAAAATCACGTTTGACAGACCAAAGGGCGTCAATCTGCAATCTCTTGGCGGAGAACAAACAGTGTGTGTTTTGAGAACAAACAGAGTGTGTTTTGAGCTGACAGACAGTGACAGAGAACCCAACACTCTACCTTCATTGCATTAACACTTTAACAAAGGGACCCAGGTGTATAGTTTGCGGAGGCTTGTGCTTGAGGTAATTAAATTCAATGACCAAAAAGAAATTAGAGACATGACAGGTGATGAAAATACACTCCTGTTTGACTGGTAAGGATCCACAGCAGGGGATGAAAGTGCTGTTGTTACTATGCAATACAATACTATACAATACAATAACATACAGAGCCCTATGACAACATGTTACTCCAGGCAGTTCGCCTGAAACTGAGACATCTGAACAGGTAAAAAAAACATCTGAAAACTTCAGTAGGCCTACATGTTCTGTGTTTGTCGCCAAATGAGGGTATAGCAATGGTGGAATGTCCGGCGTGATGTTCCACAACTCTCCCCAGTCAAAAGCAATATCAGAAGCATGATGAAATCAATGCTGTTTATTTCAAACTAAATCAATCAGACAGGAATGGTGGCATTTTCAGTACCTTATCATAACATAAAAAAAACATACTCGTCACATTTAACTTACAATGTAGAACGTCCCAATAGCTTCCGTAACTAGTCACATTTGTTTATAAAGAATAATTTCAGGAACATTCATATTCACATTGCCTCTAGTAGCATAGGCCTACAGATGCATATTCAATCATTCATTTATGTAAATGGTTCAAATTTGAGTGGGCATTGGCACAAGGGCAGATGTTGTCGCTCAACTCTCCCCAATGACACGTCTTCATTGCTCTATTACAGGCGGCTGATGAACCATCAAAAGGACTTGAGGAACAGACGGCACCGATTCTAAGCAGGCGCGGGATATGTCATAGCCCGTCATTGATTGTGATGGATGAGGCCGGAGCATCATAATGTTATGTAACCGATATCTCTTGTTGTTCATTTAGATCTAAAAGCCTGGTGCGGAGCCAGAGAGCATCCAATCGAATTTTTCTAAAACATTTGAGAATGTTTCATGTGAAGTACATCACAGTCCATCAACCGAAAGAGAATCTGAAGGCTCAATTCAATCAGTTCATCATTGCAGTACATGAAAACGTTTTTCTGTTTACTCTCTTCACAGATAGATGCTTCCCTGTTTTCAATTTGTAAACATAAACATAATGCACAACATTGCTATTGCAGGTACTAATGAATTCCATCCTTAGTCTCCGTGCAGTGTCTATGAAGTCATGGAAACAGGTAGACATCGCTGTAGCCAAGCATCCAACAGTCTTTCCCCTGAGAGGTTGGAGGTAGAAGAGCCTGGTGACAACTTAAGCCCTTCATAAGGGATATTGTGTACACGCTCTATGCCAACTGTCTATGAGATTGGGATGTTTGCCAGCACAGGAAAGTGCAGGTCCTGTATCCACAAAGCGTCTCAGAGGATCGCTGATCTAGCATCACTTTTTCCTTTTAGATCATAATGAATAAGGCTGTATGGACAGATCCTAGATCAGCAGTCCTACTCTTGAATGCTTTGTGGATACAGGCCTAGGGCTCAGACCTAGAGTTCCAAGTAAATGTAACTGCACCAAACACAAAACCCTTCCTCAAATAAGCTAGGCCTAAGGCTGCCATAGCCGAGCCAGTCTCTCCCTACGGACTGGACACTTCCTCTAACCGCCATCTGTCTCCTTCAAGCCTCCCTGAACATCTTTTAAGTTTCCATTTTGTTGCAGCCTGTCTGGGGGGAATCCTCGACATGTATCTATTCCTTTTATCCATTACTAGTGTGAACTGTACTGAGTTGGGCTGTGTCAAAACCCTTGGGAAAACAACATCCTTATGGAATGCTTGGTTCCTTGAGAGGAGTGGATAGAATGTTTGTTGTATGTAGATACTGCAATCGATGTGTATCGTATAGGTCAGTCGTCCGATATTCTGACCTATACAAGATAAGAAGACTTGTTGATCTCCAAGCCTAATGTTGCTTGGCAGTAGTTGTTTGGTCTAGGGTTGAACACCACTATGTGTCTGTTCAATGATAAGCAAGGCCAAGTGGGCTGAGTGGGCTGCTTTTCTCCATAAACCCCAGAGGGAGCATGGCCTTACTCACCCCTGACATTGGAGACGATTTGCGATGAGTATGGTGCAAAATGTATGTTTAGTGGATTTCACTGGGCTTTATACTCATCCCTCAAGTGAGCTCAATAGAGGACAAACTGCCTTAAATCTATCCAACGGTGTTGACTAGGGAACTCCTATATATGATCTGGATTTCTCTCATTTGAAATATTCCTGGAACTCTGGTTGAAGATGAGGCAATGATGTGATCAGCAGGGGGGTATGAAAGAGTTGACAACATAAAACATATAATGAGCCTACTAGAATGGACATTGCTGTATCCTGTGGGTCTCTTCTAGTAATAATATTTGTATGGTTATATCAACCCCACTCGAAGGAAAGGAAAAGGCCTCACATAAGAGCTCCAGTGGCCTAAGATTGGACTTAATTGGAACAGTCAATCATTTGATAAATAATGATGATGTGTGTGTTGTTCAGATTGGCAGTGACGAAGCAGAACCAGAAGCTGCAATAGAGAATTACATAAGACACATGTCCAATTTCATTATTTATCTGATGTACTTTAATGTGATATTTTATTCAGGCTTCTACATTGCTGCAGCCAATATCATCAGGGCAACACTTCCTTTAGGAACAGAACAACAATGAGACCGATATTAATTTCTTATACTACCTGGCAGAAATACATCAGGGAGGTTGTTTGGGTATTTGTAAAGGGCTAGAAAAAGCACACAAATATGATTCATACTAACTGCATTAGTCTTAGTATGCAGGTGAATGATCTTATAATATATTTAGTTGACATTATGTTACATACTGTAACAGGGATCTGTCTACGCACAGGTCATCATGTGGAAATGTGTTGTTTTAACATGGAAATAAGGTTGATTCAAGTCATTCCTTCACTTAGAAAAAGGGGGTCTACCTAGTTCTTCGGCTGTCCCTTAGGGTTCTTTGAGGGTTTTTCATTTGATGAAGAAGTGGAACAATCAAAAATGTTTGACCTGGAAACAACAACAACAAAAAAATGTCTGGGTATGAGCTCATTCTTTCTACCTTTCTTCCTGTCTCCTTCTATCTTTGTTTCCAGGAATAGATTCCATCTTCCAAATTTGAATTGGGAAAAAAGAGGAAGCTAAAGAGAAAGCTGGATTTAAATTTGAGTCACAGGAATTCCTCACCATTTTATTGGAAACATAGGGGAATTGAGTTCATTATAATGAACTTAATTCCCCTATGTTTCCAGTAAAATTGTGAGGAATTTCTATGACTCAAATTTAAATCCGTCTTTCTCTTTTGCTTCCTCTTTTTTTCCAATTCTAATTTGGAAGATGGAATGGGGCTGTCTTAAGAGGGTGTGTGTGTAGACAAAGGAGAGCTCTCCAGTAGGTACCAACATTCAGTATGTACCAACATTCAAAGGCACTTTTCTCAAAAGTGAGTTTACAAGTTTTTCAACTTTCAAAGCACAATTACTTTCCATTGTTCCTCGAAAATGCAGTGTATGATGTACCATTTTGTAGCTCTGAGTCTCTACTTTTATCCAATGTAAAAAAAACAATAAAAAATGTTGCTACATAAAACCGATTTGAGTCATATATTCTAACTCTGGTGTCTATTCTAACTCTGGTGTCTATTCCAACTCTGGTGTCTAGTCTATTCTAACTCTGGTGTCTAGTCTATTCTAACTCTGGTGTCTATTCTAACTCTGGTGTCTAGTCTATTCTAACTCTGGTGTCTATTCTAACTCTGGTGTCTATTCTAACTCTGGTGTCTATTCTATTCTAACTCTGGTGTCTATTCTAACTCAAGTGTCTATTCTAACTGGTGTCTATTCTATTCTAACTGTGCTGTTTATTCTATTCTATCTCTGGTGTCTATTCTATTCTAATTCTGGTGTCTATTCTATTCTAACTCTGGTGTCTATTCTATTTGAACCCTGGTGTCTATTCTATTCTAACTCTGGTGTCTATTCTATTGTAACTCTGGTGTAACGTGGGATATAGGCCACTCTAGTTATAGAGATGTGTGCCAAAATGTGTTAAATTTCATGATTGCATGTAATTCAATTAGATTACATTGTCAATTGAATTGACCCCATAACACCATTTTTATAGATTAGCACATACAGTATGCATCATATTGGCTATACAATCATATTATATGACATAGGCTACATTTCATTTAACTTTCTATCAATAAAACTGTTATAAAATCAAACACAGCTGCATTAGATTATTTTAATAACAGCACAGTAAGTAGCCTACACAAACTTGAAAATAGGTCATTTGATGAAGGTGACTTGATAAGGAAAGGTCAACTGCTTAGTATTTTAATATTTTCTTTATAATTATATTTACACAGTAAGAAAGTACGTACATTTTATACAATCCCCTTTACTCTTTTTTTTGTCTTGTACCTTTTAAAAATATATCCATATATCGTGTGCCCTGCCACGATATTTCACACCTGTTCGATCACAATCTAATATTTCGTTTTGACTCTTCCAGTAGAGGGCTGTTCGAGAGCATGCGCACAACCGCAGCAAGAGAACATTATTCCTCCTGTCACCAGTGCCTGTCACAACATTGAGGGGCAAAACGACAGCAGTGTGGGTAAGGACTTCAACATTTCATACAACTGCACTTTGTTTTTAAAAGATGATCAAGCACACACTATAGTGGTGCTCCAATATGTGGGACGAAAACAATTCGAATGGCGTGTCGGGTTTTGCCATCGTGTTCAGATGCGTTGATGACAATCCTCGCTCTAATCTCTCATGTTTTCTCCTGTTAAACTAGCGAACATATAAGATGCCCCTTTCCTCAACTACTGACCCACTAAATGAAGTAAAATAGCTGTCTATGTATTCGTCAATTTGTTGCTGTAACGTTTTCCAAACATGTGACACGATAGTGTAGGCTAAACAATGCGCAGCAAGGCAGTCAAGCTAAGTGAAACTATAATTTTTCTCGGAAATGTTTCGTCTTAACCTTGCACGTTAGGATTTTTGGTAGGTAACAATGTGTCATCGTGATGAGTTACTGTCTGTGTGCGAGGAGACTAGTTACAATTGTAACAAGTTATTAAGGAAGCTTTGCTACGTTGTTTTTATTTCCTTGACTTCAGGGCTATCTTCTCATCCAGGTTGTTTTCTAGTTGGGTGGAGTGTCAGTTTTATATAGTTGTTTGGCCCTGATATTTAAATTACCTCTACATTTTGTTGAACAACATCTACATTTTCTGCTTATTCAAACCAACCAGGTTTAAGGTTTGTCATGTTTTGTTTGTAAAACCTTGGGCCTAAATGTCAACTTGTCAAGTGTTTTTTTCAATTACACTGTAACATCAACCCATTGTTTGTTTCATTCCTGCAATTTATCCAGAAAGTGCATATAAAATACTATCTCATTCCCGAGATTAAGGTTAGTTTCCTTATTCTAACAATAATGATTTTCATTCAACCCAACTAATAATTGTCAACCCCTTATCCTATTCAAATGAAATGTTTTGATGCACTCTTATAATTTTACCTGAAGAAAACTGAAGAAAAAATAGGTACATTGGGAATGATATACACCGGTTGAGTTAAGAATGATGTAAGCGCTTATTTTTTTATGTTATGCATAAAAATGTTACCACAGGCAAACAAACAGTCACTAAAGTATCAAAATGAGAATAGATAGGCCTAAAACATAGCAGTAGACACCCCGATTTATGTTTTGTTGCTTTTTCAAATATTGTTTTAACTTTAGTTCTCTAGTCATTCAATTATTATTACTCACTAAAACACTACTCATTAGTGTTTTAAGGAATAACCTCTGTTTGCTGTAATTTCTGAGAGAATAAACCCTTCCCACTGGGAACAGAAGTCAACTTCATTTCAATGAAATGACGTAGAAACAACTTTGATTCAACCAGTGTATGCCCAGTGGGTTATGTCAAGTTTATACTATAGCATCACAACGTCATTCCCATTCAATATTTCATCATTTACATTCACTTTGAAGGAGAGTGATTTTGTGTCTTGCTGAGTGATTGTCAGAAAGACACATCAAAGGATAGATCGTTGTGGTGTTTATTTCGATGTCAGTGTCGGGAAGTTGTTCATAAGCTTCCTGCTTTCCACACTGCTCTATTGCTGCCACACAACACTTCCTGTTATAGCACACACAGATTAAACATGAATAAATTGTTTTGGCTTGAGAATCCACAATTCAGTTTATGTGTATCCATGGAAGAACTATTCAACAATAATAAATCACATAAACTGTGATTTTTGTCTCTGGTGTGTTTAGTAATTGTAAATCTTATCTGACAACGTGTGGAACCGTATCCTAACTTACGTTGTGACTTCAAGATCTCTAGAGAATGTTGCACAGGCTTTGTGAAGTCATCCCTTAGTTTTTGCATTTTTCTTCTGCTGTCAAGCTAAGATGGTATGTCATATTACATTTATGATTATATTTATGTTGTAGAACTGAAAAATGAACTGAAAAATGATATTTTTCTAATCTGTTGAAATGGTATTGAACTTGAACTTTCATGTGCACTTCATGTGATTTGAGTGAAGGGAACCTTTCTCCTTTCTGATGGACATGCTTCTTGCTGATGGATCAAGGGCTTTTTTGGAGGCTGAGAGTACATTCTATTTACTTACATGGACACGTTATATCATAAATCAAGTATTTTCCTCTTTAAAGTCGTCTTGCAGGTTGTGTAGCCTACTGCCTGGTTAAGAGACATTTCATACTGACTGTAAAGCATATAAAACAATGCTATAACACTTCATTGTAAGACTTGTAATGCAAGCCTAGGGTTTTTTAGTCATCTAATGTTTCAGCTTGAATAATCTGTTATGGAGCATCCAGCCATGTTTTCCTGCATTATTTGCTCTCATGGCACTGTACAGTACACACAGTTATTAAGTATTACAGAGTTTTCTGTCACGTAGACTATCCTGTAAACTTAAATACTTCAGTATTTCAGTATTTGCATGGCTCTCTCCCTTCACAGAACGTGTCAGTGATCGCATCTGTTTAGGTTTATTAGTTGTAGTTTTATTGTGTTTGTTAAAAACGATGTTGAATGGATGTAATTCTTTGTGTATGTCCATTTTTTGGGACATGGCACTAGTTGGCCATTGTTTTAGATTTCAATAGGAGGAAAGCCAATCACAGATCTGGGGCACATAGCCATTTTTGAGCAACATGCTGGCACCTCAATAGGGGAAAACACTGTTGATTTCAATTATGCGTTTAGCCTCAATTATAGAACCCAGTCATTACTAGTAATGTGACTGAAGTGTATAATTTCAGTCAAATCCCTGCATTAAATATGTGATTATTTAATCTAATGCAACAGGTTGAGCAATATATGCTGTATGTATCTGGAAATGTTATTCACAACTGAAATAGAGAAGGCGTTGCCCTAAAATAGAAAAGGTCTCTCTAGTTTTGGATTACACTGTCTTATCTTTCTTTGACAGGATTACTGAAAGAGAATGCACTGACTTTCCAAAGCAGTTGTAAATGGGCTTTCTGGTTATCTACCACTATACAAAACAATAATAGATGTTGTTAAGTAATTTCAATTGATCAAGATCAGTTTTTCAACTTAATCTCGCAACAGACATGCTGTAGACATGAAGTTTCTACTTTGCCATCCCATTCATCTCTTGCCTCAGGTCCTGAAATCTTGATGATCGGAATTGTCATTGAAATCTGGTGATAAAATTATATGATGCATAGTCATTTAACGGATTCTTCATTCATGGATACTATGTGTTATCAGATACTGGACCTATTCATTTTGATTTGAGATTGAATTGAGTAGCTTAGTCAGTGCCAAGGCTGGTCTGACATTCAACTAAGTTAAATTATGTGGCCTTCATGTACAGAACAAAAGGGTGTCAGCATAATTATTTTGAACATACTTACGTATATGTCACTGAGAGAGACAAATGTGTGTCTTGAGTGTAGTTCTGCATCTATAATATTTATTCTCCTCATATATGCACTCTGATGTAGTCTATATGATAACATGGTGACATTTGTTGCCATTGTATGCCAAGGACATTTAAGCCTAACTGCTCAATTTCATACGGTGCTTAGTGTGCTATAAGCTTATATCTTCATGGCATTGACAAAGCAGATTGTCTTGAAACAGCAGGTTTCCCGTTTCAATAGAATGTAAATGTGTGCAAGTTACATTTTTCTCACCAGCCTCAGAGACCGACTATTGATCAAGCCTACGTTGACTTTGAATCAGGAGCCATTTTACTACACTTGAGGAGTATATTGAGAGTGCCACCAGCATGCAGTCTGGAGGCATTGTTTAGATTAAGAACAAATCAATTGTTTCCCTTTGCAACAGAATAAAACAGGACGTACCCTGTAGTCATTTGTGTTGGAAATCCAATCATTGTGTTTGGCACGTTTTGTCACAACTTGTTGGTGTGCTATTCATCACTCGCCAGGCATTTTCCATAGGCAGTTCCCAATCAAATCAAAACAAATTTGATCCCAGCTTGCTTGGTTTCTTTGAGCCAGTTTCTATGAAAAATGAAAACCCAGGGCACAATAACACTCCGTTGACCTGGTTTGTCTATGGCCTCCAGGCTCTCTCCTTTTGTTGTGTTGAAGCAAATGAGACGCGGGTATCTGCTAAGTCCAGGAAAATGTGCGAATTTGTGTAGCCTCATGCTGTGTAGACTCAGGGGGGAGTGGGTGGTCCCTATTCCCTGAGCATACCGCATACTAAAGATCCAAAAACCCTTAGCCAAAGTGCCCTCATGCATTACAGTGTTTGTACATTGTTGTAGACAAAAACAACTGTGTTTACTGATAATCCTCAAATAGAAACTAAGGATGAAGTGATTGGAGCCATAGGAGAAATGTGTTTTAAGCCTATAAAGCTAGTCTTTAAATGTATCTTTTGGCCTTCTTCCACAGCTTTAGACATTTTCTCCTTGCATAGGATAAATCAGACTTTGCAAGTGTTAAAATCTCTGTGTTAAGGTTAAAAGTGCTGTGAGTGTTATATCTGAGTGTTGATTCTAGTGGGATTGAAATTGACACCACTTCTGGTGAATAAATGAAGTGTTATTTGAATCATAGTGGAATAAACACTGCGTGGTGTTGTTACGCCACTGTGTTTAGTTCATTTTCTTTAATTCTCTGAGTGAAAAAGTCCTAGGAGGGGCCTCTATCCTTTTTCCCAGAATGCTTTGTTGCAGGTAGATTTTTAGAATAGTTTGTTTTTATACCTATGTTTCTGCATGCATGTTGTTTGATTAATTTATTTTATACAATTTCTAAACTAATCCAACCTGTAACGGGTTGGACCTATTGCACCCGTTACTGAGATGGTTGTTCCAGTTTATATGGTTTAGGTAGTCTTGTTTGTCAAGTCCTTCACCTTAGCAGTCATTCTGAATGCAGGTTTTGAGTGATATAATATTCATATTATTTGCTGGATTCTGAAAGGAATTACTAATCACTTCACAAACCAGTTTATTGTGATTTGCAGGTCTGATGTGGCCCATGAGCCAGGATTTTCAGACCACAATGTTGAGGATAACTAGTTCACAATTAAAGACCTTACCAAATTTGCAATATATGGTCATAAAGTGTT
Source organism: Oncorhynchus mykiss (assembly GCF_013265735.2). Lineage (NCBI taxonomy): Eukaryota > Metazoa > Chordata > Actinopteri > Salmoniformes > Salmonidae > Oncorhynchus > Oncorhynchus mykiss. The sequence continues at coordinate 19,407,887 of NC_048579.1, forward strand.
CACTTTAAATTGAAACATATTCACTTTGGCTGTCACCTGGACAGCTTCAGGAAGAAGAGTTATTGAATGCAACAGGCATGTCACTAACTCTGTCACTAACAAACACAGTCATGGGTTGGTATCTCTCAAATTGACTTGAATGGCATGCTGGGCAATATTCAAATAAGGCTTTACAACCTGTGATGTTACAATACCCCCCCCCAAAAATACTGTAACCCTAAATAAAATAAAGTTTATTGGTCACGTACACATTTTATGTTTTGCCTGTTCAATACAATCCTAATTTAAGTCCGAATTTGCCACACCCACGGTGTTAAGGCCCAACACTCTCTAAGGGTGTTAGTTTGTGAACACTTTGAAAAGTGTTAGTTTAAATCTGTTTCGGTGGGTGACATATCATTTCTAAGAAAGTGCTACATTTAACACTGTGTGCTAAAATTCTGATCTCAAATTTGTTGTGTAGTAATTACATTTTCGAAAGGGAATAGATGATTCCCCAGCAGTAAATGTATGAAAAAGGGTTTGACGCCACCACATTCATTGTGTCTAGTAGGATGATATGAATTCCCCTTTTTCTTTTCTATTTTCCAGAAAGTATGCATTTACCAGGCTATATTTGACACTTAACAGCATTGCTTAATAATATCTGTACATTTAATTTAGCCTGCATTCAAATGTGCCAGTGAACCGAGAATAAGCATTCCATAGGTGTTCTATAAGCGTTCTGTGAATCCCCAACTATCGGACGCAGGGTGTATTCTCAGATGACACAGGAGATAATTGGGGATCCACTTCCAGCAGGAGTCGCAACCCAAATAACTTAGGGAGACCAATTATAGATGTCTCAGAGATATTTCATCTGTATGGCAGCCTACGGCAGGGCCTCTGCCATCAATCAGATTAGGACAGATTACAATTTGTCTTTCTTTTGTCCCACGGGCGGTTGAATAGTGATTTGTTTTGCTCCTCATTGTCAGCGCACATAGAGAGAGACTGAGCTAAGCTGCTCAACAGACAAAGGGAGAGTTTAACTGTAGGTTGAAAGTCTTGTACTGACTACACACACCAAGCCTTAAAACTTTGAGAAAGGACCGATTCACTTCCCTCCTTTTGCCATGAATGCACTGAAAACATCAGATAACCATTAACATATTTTCCTCAATGTCTCTGCTGGTATCTTTCTCTTTTCCCTTTTCCATCCATTGAACACTTTTGTCGAGTCTCCATTATAATGTGAATGCTGTTTTTGTGCAGTGTTTATTGGATGCTCTTAGCGAGCTCTGTTATTGTGAACAAAAATAGACCAGCCTCTGTGTGTCAGATATTTCGGTTTCTTGTTATTCAGAAGTGACATAAAGGAGCCGTGTTTATGATGGAGCTGTCTTGGACTGATTCATTGTGGAGGCATGAAAATGGCCACCACTTTCAGTTAGATTTTTCAATGTAAGACATAATGGGTCCCTTTACTGTAAGTGCATGTAGTGGGCAAAAAATACACCTATACATATCCTGCTGAGGTCTCTCTTTTTCCTCACTCTTTTTTAAAATCCTGCTCCCTCTTTTTCTTTTTTCGCTCTATCTAGATCTCTCAATTTTTCTCTCACACCTCTCTTTCTGTCTGGAGAATGATGTATGCTTGTAATGGCCGCTGGGCTGCCATTATCTTTATTCGACTTATGCATGTTTGTGTAACAGAGCTCATTTGTGACCAATGAACAATACCCAGGAGTAGTGCATTACGCCATCAAGGTAAATGGAATCTATTTTAGGTAGCACCCATTAATAACCCCCCCCCCCCCGCTAGCATCAGGTCAAGGTGGCAACATCCATCCTATTATCTCTATGGAATTGGAGCCTGTTGATAACTTTATTAATTCCTGTCAGGTACACAGTTCATGCTGCATTACAAAGGCCTGTTGCTGTAGCTGGTCTCCTGGGGCTGGGGTGTAATTGTCTCTTTGGATAACAGCAGTGGAGTTGGCTGGAAAATATAAATTGTGCTTAGCTTTTAGTGTTGTGATGGGCTTAATAAGGCTATGTTGTTTACACGGTTGGTCCGTCGCCAACCACTTTACTGAAGGTCAAAGGACATGCTGTGGGCTGAAACCTCTGCTAAATGACTAAAATGTAAACTCGATGTGCAAAGCAATATTTACATGAAGAGCTAGCCCTACTGTACTTAACATGCACACATGCAGTTTAGGATTCAGTTCTCTACTCCCACAAACCTGGTCTTCTCCGCTCTCTTCTGTACAGCACACACACATCATACACCTCCTGGTGGCTTTTTCACTGTCAACTGAAACAATTAGATCAACGTAGCCCCGCAAGGGAGGGTTACGCCACACAGTGGCACCCCATGCCCAGAGCCTTGGCAGCCACCCTCTCCCAGTTAATCAGATAGGCTGTAGTCAGATCATCCACACTCACCTTCAGGCCTCCTCAAGCACTAGCTCCCTTCCCCCTCTCTCTGTCACACCTCCTGGAGACCTTCCCGTCACTCCACCAATTAATTATAAGCCCTCCCTATCTAATATGGAAGGTTCTATTGACTGCCTGGGAATGCAGTGGCATTTAGAGGGAGAATATGGGAGCCATTCAATCAAATCTTCATTGCATTATTATTTAAGCTGTAGTTTATAAACAAACCTTATTGATAACAAAAAAAAATGAAATCTCTAGGTCGTTTTGGGGACACTTAACACTAGATAGCAGAGGACTTTGCCTCACAAGTAGTTGTTTCTACTTTTTAGAATATGGTACGTTTACATGAATTGGAGTGTAAACAAAGTAAAATGCATTGCATTAATGGACTATTGCATGTTTGCCTATCATTCTGAACCAATGTGTTTTTGTTGTTTTCAGTCTCTGGCTTCTAATAGATCTGTGAAGACATAGAATGTGATTGGAATGGAAGCTCGGAGAAGGAGTCCCTGATTGGCTGAAAGACTGGGCGGGTGCACATACCAAACGGTGAGTCACTTTGGAGGTTCACAGAACCGCTAGAGTTCACTTAACATTAGGGTACCAGTGGTCAATGGTCAGAATGATGATTTGAGGGTCATACATGATTATCTTGTGGTTACAGTGCCTTCAGAAAGTATTCATACCCCTTGACTTATTCCACATGTTGTGTTACAGCCTGAATTCAAAATTACTGAAATATTTTTAAAAATCTCACCCACTTACCTTACATTCAGTCCCAGATATACAGTGCATCTGGAAAGTATTCAGACCCATTGACTTTTTCCACATGTTGTTACGTTACAGCCTTATTCTAAAATAGATTACGTTTTTTTTTTCCCTCATCAAACTACACACAATACCCCATAATGACAATGTGAAAACATGTATTTTTTTGAAATATTAAAACATTTATTGAAAATGAAATGCAGAAATAACAAATTTACGTAAGTATTCACATTCTTAAGTATTGACTCAAGGGTGTGAATACTTATGTAAATTTGATATTTGTGAGCCTTTCTTGGTGAAAGGCTCTGCATGGTCGTTCCAATGCAGAAATCAGGGCATTAATAATTCTTGCGCTTCGCTGAACAGAGCTGTTATGAAGGAAGTTGTCAAGGAAGTGAGTTTGTGTTTATACTGGCCCTACCGTCAACCAATTATGTCAATGCAGTGCTATACGACGCTCTCCGCATTGTTACAAAATTTGGCCAGGACACGGCGATGCGGTACAGAGCTCAATTTGTCCTTATGTATGCCGATGGAGGCTCCGCAATTGCGTCACACCCTCCATACGGCGCTTCTGACCACATTTTCGTCTCAAGCATAAATGGGCTTTTAGTCTCTAAGAGCTTTGCACACCTGGATTGTACAATATGTGCACATTTATTCTTAAAAAAATATTCAAGGAAGGTCAAGTTGGTTGTTGATCATTGGTAGACAGCCATTTTACATTTTTCCCATAGATTTTCAAGACGATTTAAGTCAAAACTGTAATTATGCCACTCAGGACCATTAAATGTCATCTTGGTAAGCAACTCCAGTGTAGATTTGGCCTTGTGGTTTAGGTTATTATTCTGCTCAAAGGTGAATTTAATCTCCCAGTGTCTTTGGGAAAGAAGACTGAACAAGGTTTTCCTCTAGGATTTTGCCTGTGCTTAGGTCTATTCCATTTTATTTTTATCCTAAAATACTCCCTAGTCCTTAGATTCAAGATGGCGCCGATAAAGATGGCAGCTTCGCTTCAAGTCCTTAGGAAACTGTGCAGTTTTTAACATTTTTTATGTATTATTTATTAAATTGTTAGCCCAGAAAACCTTAAGTGTTATTGCATACAGCCGGGAAGAACTGTTGGATATCAGAGAGATATCAACTTACCAGCACAACCAGCACTACGACCAGGAATACGACTGTCCCAAAGCGAACCCTTTGCCTGCAACTCCCAGGGCATTTGAACTGATTCCAGAGGCTGACCACAAAACAATGCCGTCGGAGGAGAGGGTGCTGGCGCGGTCTTCTAGTGCGGCTTCGGATGCACGCACGCTTCCGAGTATTTTACACGCTAATGTTCAATCCCTAGTTAACCTGTCTGGGAACGGGGTTCCGCTAGCCAACAGCCAATGAAATTGCAGGGCGCCAAATACAAATCAAGGAAAATCTCATAAATCAAATTTCTCAAACATACAAGTATTAGGTACCATTTTAAATATAAAATTCTCGTTAATCCAGCAACAGTGTCTGATTTCAAAAATGCTTTACAGCGAAAGCTCCACAAACGATTGTTAGGTCACCACCAAGTCACAGAAAAACCCAGCCATTTTTCCAGCCAAAGAGAGAAGTCACAAAAAGCACAAATAGAGATAAAATGAATCACTAACCTTTGATGATCTTCATCAGATGACACTCATAGGACTTCATATTACACAATACATGTATGTTTTGTTCGATAAAGTGCATATTTATATCCAAAAATCTAATTTTACATTGCCGTGTTATGTTTAGTAGTTCCAAAACATGCAGTGATTTTTCAGAGAGCCACATGAATTTACAGATATACTCATTATAAATGTTGATGAAAATACATTTGTTTTACATGGAAATATAGATACATTTCTCCTTAATGCAACCGCTGTGTCAGATTCCAAAAAAACTTTACGGAAAAAGCATAATCTGAGTATGGCGCTCAGAGCCCAAAACAGCCAAAAGAAGTATTCGCCATGTTGCGCAGTCAACATTGGTCAGAAAGAGCATTATAAATATTCACTTACCTTTGATGATCTTCATCAGAATGCACTACCAGGAATCCCAGTTCGACAATAAATGTTTGATTTGTTCCATAAAGTCCATCAATTATGTCCAAATAGCTTCTTTTGTTAGGGCGTTTGGTAAACCAATCGAAACACGCGTTCAGGTCCAACCGAACGTCGGACGAAAAATTCAAAAAGTTATATTACAGGTCGTAGAAACTTGTCAAACTAAGTATAGAATCAATCTTTAGGATGTTTTTATCATAAATGTTCTATAATGTTCCAACCGGAGAATTCCATTGTCTGTAGAAAAGCAATGGAACGAGAGCTACCTCTCATGTGAAATGCGCTTGAGAATGAGGCTGCTGCCAGACCCCTTAGTCAAACAGCTCTCATCCGGCCCCCCTTCACAGTAGAAGCCTGAAACCACGTTCTAAAGACGATTGACAGCCTTAGGAAGTGCAAAATTACCTATATCCCACTGTGTATTCGATAGGGGCTGAGTTCAAAAGCTACAAACCTCAGATTTCCCACTTCCTGTTTGGATCAGGTTTCTCAGGTTTTTTCCTGCCATATGAGTTCTGTTATACTCACAGACATCATTCAAACAGTTTTAGAAGCTTCAGTGTTTTCTATCCAATACTACTAATAATAATATGCATATATTAGCATCTGGGACTGAGTAGGAGGCAGTTTACTCTGGGCACGCTATTCATTTAAAAGTGAAAATGCTGCCCCCTATCCCAAAGAAGTTAACAAAGTTGACGAAATTAGGGAAAGAGTTGCTTTCTTTACAAAGAGATATCCGGGATTGTAGTAACATACTCTGTTTCACGGAGACATGGCTAGCTGGGGACATGCTGTTGGAGTCTGTACAGCCAACGGGATTTTCAGTCCATCGCGCCGACAGGAACAAACATCTCTCTGGTAAGAAGAAGGGCGGGAGTGTATGTTTCATGATTAACAACTCATGGTGTAATTGTAACAACATGCATGAACTCAAGTCCTTTTGTTCACCAGAACTAGAATTCCTCAAAATCAAATGCCGACCGTATTATATCCCGCCTCGGTTATCGTCACAGCCGTGTATAGTCCCCCCGCAAGATGCCATCATGGAACTTCATTGGACTTTATGCAAACTAGGAACCATATATCCCGAGGCTGCATTTATTGTAGCTGGTAATTTTAACAATGCTAATCTGAGAACAAGGCTACCTAAATTCTGTCAGCATATCGATTGCAGTACATGAGCGATTAGCACACTCGGCTACTTTAACTTCCGCGATGCATACAAGGCCCTCCCCCGCCCTCCTTTTGGTAAATCTGACCATGACTCCATCTTGTTGCTCCCCTCCTATAGGCAGAAACTAAAACAGGAAGCACCCATGCTTAGGTCTACCCAATGCTGGTCTGACCAATCGGATTCCACTCTTCAAGATTGCTTCGATCACGTGGACTGGCATATGTTTTGAAGATATAAGCCACCTGCATTTGTTTATTAGGCTACTGTGCAGTCTGACAAGTAAACATAGCCTACAGTACATACTGTAGTAAACATGGGAAAGTGCCAAATTCCTTACATAAGGGAGAGCAGGCCATGTCCAGACTTTCTCGTGACATCAAGTACTCATTAACTCTTTTTCGGGTTGCATCAGTCATGGACAGAAACTTCTGAGACACAGTGTTAATGATGAACACCCGGAGGTTCACTGGTAAGCCACATTTGCCTCGGGATCTATCCCAGTTGGTATTCTGTGCCCACTTGTGGTATTTCTCTTCGGTTACACATCCTTGGAATAACAGAGCAGCATAACTGTCTGGACGGCCCTTGCTGTGCCTGATGAGCAGTTGGTCAAGTTATTTTTGTCAGAAGAGGGAGGAATGGAAATATCAGGGTGAACTGACAACCTGACGAACCCGGCAGGTATGTTGACTCTGCCTGTCGGAGGTGGAGTTCCAGAGCTCATAGGTGTGCCTGGTATGGATTGTGACTCCATCTCATTCCTCGCCCTCTTCAACGCGTCATTCTCCACCTGACTCTCCACCAATGTCGCCTGGCTCTGGACCAATGCATCTGCTGTCGCCCGTGTCTCTGCCTGGTTGCCAAGAAAGCTGTTTGTTTCTAGTTATTTTATTAACGAAGCATAAAGATGTTGATGAAGAAATACTGTACTGCTGTTTTTAGTTAGAAATGTAAAACTTCAGAGTACTTAAGCATCAAATACATTGCAGGTAGGGGGATGTTCACACCTACAGTAGCTGGGCTATAAAGAGTCGTTTGTCCTGCTAATCGGGCGACAAGTGTATGAAAACCTGCTTTCAAAATTCCAGCAGCTGTCCATCACTACTGTAAATAAAAACACAGCATCTTGTTTACATCTTGTTTACATTCTTTATTGTAACCACAATGTCACAAATCATTTGTATCTACCTTTCCAATTACTTTTAGAATTTGGGATTCATTTCATTAATATTATGGTGTTTCTATTCTAAGAAAAATTAAAAACCCTCTGGGTTTCCGTTAGAATATGGTGCTGTACAACGTGACAGTCGGGAGTACAGTACTGGACTATTTAGCTAATGAATCCCTGTTTGGTGCCGGCCGCAGGAGACTGGGGTTAAATTCCCCGACATGGAGGAAGGAATAGGCTGTCCTTGTAAATAAGCATTTGTTCTTACTTGACTTGCCTACTTAAATAAAGGTTACACTAACTTCAATATGCTCTTTAAGTAAGACCTACACCACTTTTAACAGTACATTACTCAACACTAGTGAGACTCAGGTGACCTACGGTAAGCCTACAGCATATTGGAAAATATGACGTGACTCTCCGCCAATAATTACATATACAGGATTGGAGGATATATACGTAATTCAGTGATATTTATTCCCATAGTAATTTGTTATGGATCCATACCTAAATAAACATGGGCATTTTGAAAGAGTATTTTGATCATTAATTTATTAATTTCTTATGTTGCTGGTGGGAGGCTACCATCCCACCTGGCCAACATCCGGTGAAATTGAAGACCGCGAAATTCAAAAATACCAAATTCAAATATTGAACATTCTTGAAAATATATGTGTTATACATCAAAATAAAGCTTAACTTCTTGTTAATCCAGCCGCTGTGTCAGATTTCAAAAAGGCTTTACGGCGAAAGCAAACCATGCAATTATCTGAGGACAGCGCCCTGCATACAAACACATAAATCATATTTCAACCAGGCAGGTGCGCCACAAAAGTCAGAAATAGCGATATAATGAATGCCTTATCTTTTGAAGATCTTCTGTTGGCACTCCAAAATGTCCCAGAAACATCACAAATGGTCCTTTTGTTCGATAATGTCCTTTATGTCCCAAAAATGTCAATTTATTTGGTGCGTTTGATTCAGAAATACACTGGTTTAAACTCGCCCAACATGCCTACAAAGTATCTAATAAGTTACCTGTAAACTTGGTCCAAACATTTCAAACAATGTTCCTAATCCAACCTCAGGTACCCTAAAACATAAATAATCGATCAAATTTAAAATGGAATAAACTGTTTCTAATACCTGATTAAAAACAACGTGAAGCGCGCTCCACTTCACGCTCACCAAAACAGTAGAGTCCACCTGGAGTGACATTTACAATGAATAGGACTACTTCTTCATTTCTCAAAAGAAAAACATTGAACGACTTCTAAAGACTGTTGACATCTAGTGGAAGCCATAGGAACTGCGACAGGGTAGCCTAGTGGTTAGAGCGTTGGACTAGTAACCGGAAGGTTGCAAGTTCAAACCCCCGTTCTGCCCCTGAACAGGCAGTTAACCCACTGTTCCTAGGCCGTCATTGTAAATAAGAATTTGTTCTTAACTGACTTGCCTAGTTAAATAAAAGTAAAATAAATAAATAAATACAAATAATAAGGGTAGAAAACAATTGGGAAATCCTATGACCTCAATTTTTTTCCCCCCTGGATGGTATGTCCTTGGGGTTTCGCCTGCCATATCAGTTCTGTTATACTCACAGACATTATTTTAACAGTTTTAGAAACTTTAGAGTGTTTGCTATCCAAATCTACAAATCTAATTTTATGCATATCCTAACTTCTGGAGGTCCGGATGTGAAAATACTGCCTCCTACCCAAGAGAGGTTAACGAAAGCATAAAGATGCCATTATTAGTTACATTGTTTTAGTTTGAATCTGCAGACTGGCACAAAGAACAGAACATTGGGAATGTTTCCCTAATCAGCGCCATTTATTAGTGCAATGCCCCTTAAAGTGTTGCCTGTGTAGCCAGTGTAGCGAGGTGGGGGTCCACCCCCCCCCCCCCCCTTCCCTTCCCCATGGGCTAGGTCGGTCTTCTGTGTGCGGCTCTGCGGCCCATTCTGTGCCCTCGTGCATTGAACCTCGTGCACTTTCAGTGAATACAGCTGGAGAACTGCAAGACAATCCCATTGTGCGCCACTCAGGAGCCATGAACAATTTGACCAATATATATTGTCCTGCTAATAACAGGGTTAAATATATGTGAGAATATGCAACGGGCTTTTATATAATTTAAAATTAATAATAACAATTGCTTTGTTTAAAAAAATAACAATACTTTGGGGATTTTGTTTTCAAAGAATATAAAATGAGAGAGGAAAAAGGCCATTCTTGAACATGGGGTGAGACATTGTTACTAATTTGTAAATAAAGCCAGTTTGTTATTTAGAATGATTTATTTCTGTTTTTAAGGAGAAAAAACAAAAACCTACAATCATCTCATGGGTCATTGTGTGTAGATTGATGACGATTTAATCTATTTAAATGACGATTTAATCTATTTTAGAATAAATCTGTAACTTAACAAAATGTGGAAAAAGTTGAGGGGTCGGATTAGTTTCCGAATGCACTGTATGTACTATACATATAGGTATAGGTAGGTAGGGGTAAAGTGACTAGCAGCAGTGCATGTGGTGAGTGTGAAGGTGTGTGTGTTGGGTTGTCAGTGTAATGTAAGTGTAACCTGTTCTGTACCGGTACCTTTCTGCATTGTGTTCTGGTAAGGTGTAGATGGAAGATTAGGGCTCTGGACACAATTCTGCCGGTTGTCTCTCTTTTAAGGACTGCATGGAATGTGTACAAATACAAGGCAAAAGTTAATGCTGCCGTCTGGGCTCCCATACAAGTATATTCTCCTTTCCTCATCACGCTCTGAGCACACCCAGGAGTAAAAGCATCAACAAGAAAATGCACATTTCAGTTTATACATTTTGTACACTAATAATCTGCTAATAAGTGCTCAATATTTCTTAGAGAGTATACTATTGTACCATTATACCTGAGGCATACTAATGAAGCAACAACGCCATTTTTGAAATGACCGGACAGGTAACAAAATGAACGAAAGGTAACTAGGCACATTAAACATACAAAATCGTCACATTTCACAACATACCTGCATGGAATGGGTACAAATACAAGGCAAAAGTTAATGCTGCCGTCTGGACTCCCATACAAGTATATTTTATTTATTTATTTATTTATTTCACCTTTATTTAACCAGGTAGGCTAGTTGAGAACAAGTTCTCATTTACAACTGCGAGCTCGCCAAGATAAAGCATAGCAGTGTGAACAGACAACAACACAGAGTTACACAGGGAATAAACAATAAACAAAACAATAAACAAAAAAACAAGTCAATAACATAGATTTTTTTTAATCTATATACATTGTGTGCAAAATGTATGAGGAGGTAGGCAATAAATAGGCCATAAGAGTGAATAATTACAATTTAGGAGATTAACACTGGAGTGATAAATGATCAGATGAACATGTGCAGGTAGAGATACTGGTGTGCCAAATAGCAGAAAAGTAAATAAATAAAAACAGTATGGGGATGAGGTAGGTAAATTGGGTGGGCTATATACCGATAGACTATGTACAGCTGCAGCGATCTGTTAGCTGCTCAGATAGCAGATGTTTAAAGTTGGTGAGGGAAATAAAAGTCTCCAACTTCAGCAATTTTTGCAATTCGTTCCAGTCGCAGGCAGCAGAGAACTGGAAGGAGAGGTGGCCAAATGAGGTTTTGGCTTTAGGGATGATCAGTGAGATACACCTGCTGAAGCGCAGGCTACGGGTGGGTGTTGCCATCATGACCAGTGAACTAAGGCAGTGCTTTACCTAGCATGGACTTGTAAATGACCTGGAGCCAGTGGGTCTGGCATAGAACATGTAGCGAGGGCCAGCCGACTAGAGCATACAGGTCGCAGTGGTGGGTGGTATAAGTTGCTTTAGTAACAAAACGGTTGGCACTGTGATAAACTGCATCCAGTTTGCTGAGTAGAGTATTGGAAGCTATTTTGTAGATGACATCGCCGAAGTCGAGGATCGGTAGGATAGTCAGTTTTACTAGGGTAAGTTTTGCGGCGTGAGTGAAGGAGGCTTTGTTGCGAAATAGAAAGCAGACTCTAGATTTGATTTTGGATTGGAGATGTTTGATATCTGGAAGGAGAGTTTGCAGTCTAGCCAGACACCTAGGTACTTATAGATGTCCACATATTCTAGGTCGGAACCATCCAGGGTGGTGATGCTAGTCGGGCGTGCGGGTTCAGGCAGCGAACGGTTGAAAAGCATGCATTTGGTTTTACTAGCGTTTAAGAGCAGTTGGAGGCCACGGCAGGATTGTTGTATGGCATTGAAGCTCGTTTGGAGGTTAGATAGCACAGTGTCCAAGGAAGGGCCAGAAGTATACAGAATGGTGTCGTCTGCGTAGAGGTGGATCAGGGAATCGCCTGCAGCAAGAGCAACATCATTGATATATACAGAGAAAAGAGTCAGCCTGAGAATTGAACCCTGTGGTACCCCCATAGAGACTGCCAGAGGACTGGACCACATGCCCTCCGATTTGACACACTGAACTCTGTCTGCAAAGCAGTTGGTGAACCAGGGAAGGCAGTCATTAGAAAAACAGAGGCTACTGAGTCTTCCGATAAGAATATGGTGATTGACAGTCGAATGCTTTGGCCAGGTCAACGAAGATGGCTGCACAGTACTGTCTTTTATCGATGGCGGTTATGATATCGTTTAGTACCTTGAGCGGGACTGAGGTGCACCCGTGACCGGCTCGGAAACCGGATTGCACAGCGGAGAAGGTACAGTGGGATTCGAGATGGTCAGTGATCTGTTTGCTGACTTGGCTTTCGAAGACCTTAGATAAGCAGGGCAGGATGGATATAGGTCTGTAACAGTTTGGGTCTAGGGTGTCTCCCCCTTTGAAGAGGGGGATGACTGTGACAGCTTTCCAATCCTTGGGGATCTCAGATGATACGAAGGAGAGGTTGAACAGGCTGGTAATAGGGGTTGCGACAATGGCGGCGGATAGTTTCAGAAATAGAGGTTCCAGATTGTCAAGCCCAGCTGATTTGTATGGGTCCAGGTTTTGCAGCTCTTTCAGAACATCTGCTATCTGGATTTGGGTAAAGGAGAAGCTGGGGAGGAGTGGGCGAGTAGCGGGGGGTGGGGCGGAGCTGTTGGCCGAGGTTGGAGTAGCCAGGAGGAAGGCATGGCCAGCCGTTGAGAAATGCTTGTTGAAGTTTTCGATTATCACAGATTTATCGGTGGTGACCGTGTTACCTAGCCTCAGTGCAGTGGGCAGCTGGGAGGAGGTGCTCTTGTTCTCCATGGACTTTACCGTGTCCCAGAACTTTTTGGAGTTAGAGCTACAGGATGCAAATTTCTGCTTGAAAAATCAGGCCTTTGCTTTCCTGACTGACTGCGTGTATTGGTTCCTGACTTCCCTGAACAGTTGCAAATCGTGGGGACTATTCGATGCTATTGCAGTCCGCCGCAGGATATTTTTGTGCTGGTCGAGGGCAGTCTGGTCTGGAGTGAACCAAGGGCTATATCTGTTCTTAGTTCTGCATTTTTTTGAACGGAGCATGCTTGTCTAAGATGGTGAGGAAGTTACTTTTAAAGAATGACCAGGCATCCTCAACTGACGGGATGAGGTCAATATCCTTCCAGGATACCCGGGCCAGGTCGATTAGAAAGGCCTGTTCGCAGAAATGTTTTAGGGAGCGTTTGACAGTGATGAGGTGTGGTCGTTTGACCGCGGACCCGTAGCGGATACAGGCAATGAGGCAGTGATCGCTGAGATCCTGATTGAAGACAGCAGAGGTGTATTTGGAGGGCAAGTTGGTCAGGATAATGTCAATTAGGGTGCCCATGTTCATGGATTTAGGGTTGTACCTGGTGGGTTTCTTCATGATTTGTGTGAGATTGAGGGCATCTAGCTTAGATTGTAGGACTGCCGGGGTGTTGAGCATATCCCAGTTTAGGTCACCTAACAGAACAAACTCTGAAGCTAGATGGGAAGCGATCAATTCACAAATGGTGTCCAGGGCACAGCTGGGAGCTGAGGGGGGTCGGTAGCAGGCGGCAACAGTGAGATACTTATTTCTGGAGAGATTAATTTTTAAAATTAGAAGTTCTAAATTTTTAGTGGACTTCCTAAGCCAGGATTCAGACACGGCAAGGACATCAGGGTTGGCAGAGTGTGCTAAAGCAGTGAGTAAAACAAACTTAGGAAGGAGGCTTCTGATGTTGACATGCATGAAACCAAGGCTTTTTCAATCACAGAAGTCAACAAATGAGGGAGCCTGGGGACATGCAGGGCCTTGGTTTACCTCCACATCACCCGAGGAACAGAGGAGGAGTAGGATGAGGGTGCGACTAAATGCTATCAAAACTGGTCGCCTAGAGCGTTGGGGACAAGGAATTAAAAGGAGCAGATTTATGGGCGTGGTAGAATATATTCAGGGCATAATGTGCAGACAAGGGTATGGTGGGGTGTGGGTACAGTGGAGGTAAGCCCAGGCACTGGGTGATGAAAAGAGAGGTTGTATCTCTGGACATGCTGGTTATAATTGGTGAGGTCACCGCATGTGTGGGAGGTGGGACAAAGGAGGTATCAGAGGTGTGAGGAGTGGAACTAGGGGCTCCATTGAAAACTAAAACAACGATAACTACCCTGAACAACAGCATATAAGGCATATTGGTATTTGAGAGAGACATACAGCAAGGCATAAAGTAATCGCAGGTCTTGATTGGGAGAGCTTGCTAAAACAACAGGTGAGACAACAACAGCTAGTCAGCTAACACAACAACAGCAGATAAAATGGCGATGACTAGGCAGAGATGGTCCGATTAACTACACACAGAGCCTGAGTTCGCGGTTGTGGCCGACAGATAAAACATAAATAAACATAATAGAGTATCATGATTAATGGACTGTCCAGCAGGAATCAGCTATGTAGCCAAATGATCATAGTGTCCAGTGGGCAGCAGTAGATGGAACAGGGAAGCTGCCACTACGCTAGCACGCGTTTAAAATTAGTAGCCCGGGGGTGGTAGGGGGGGTCTGCTCAGACGGAGGCCGGTTGAAGGCACAGCGGATGGAGTATTCGTCGGCAGACCAGTCGTGGTGGTGCGGCGGGGGGCCGTGTCGACATAGAATCCAAGCCAGATGGCGAAAGAGGTGTTGTATATTTTAGTTTGCTAGCAGGGAGATTTGCCTGGCTCACGGCTAACTGGTGCTAGCTTCGTGGCAGTGGCGTTAGCCAATATATCCAATCGGTAGCAGCGGTGATCCGGTGCCAAGGTCCAGAGTTTACAGCAAGGATCCGGTGGAGTATTGGGCTCCAGCCGTGTATGAGTGGGTTTCGGGTGAACAGCTGAGTAGGCTGGGACGTGGGCCTCAGGGATAGCTTCGGTACTGGGTGCAAGCTAGCTGTGAAGATCAGAATTAGTGGTCCAGGGATTACGGCAGGAATCCGGCGTTGTTGTGGAGAGACTAAAACAGGGCTGGCTGTGCAGAAGGTAAAAGCCGCTAACAATGACTAAACAGCTTGTAGCTAATTAGCTGGTTAGCTTCTGGAGGTTCTTGAATGTATTCTAAAATAAAAAATAATAGTGATTCCGTATCACATTGGGGGAGGCAGGTTACCGGAAGGTATAATCGAATTAAAAATCGAAAATGGATTGAAAATAAATATGGGTCCAGTGAGTGGTTGGGCTGGCTGGGGACACGGCGATTCAGACAGTTAGCAGGCCTGTGCTAACAAGCTAACAGTTAGTAGGCCGGGGCTAAACAAGCTAGCAGTTAGCAGACCGGGGCTAAACAAGCTAGCAGTTAGTAGACCGGGGCTAAACAAGCTAGCAGTTAGTAGACTGGGGCAGGCTAGCAGTTAGCAGGCCAGGTTAGCAAGCAAGCAGATAGCAGGGGCTAGAAAGTTAGCCTTTGGGGGACGTCGCGATGGGGATAAGTCTGTTTTTGGCTCTTCATGCGGTGAATTCGATAGACCGGTCGTGGAATTAGTAGGGTTCCAAGTAGCTCTAGGTAGCTAGCAGGCGTAGCTGGTTAGCATAATAGGCCTTCAACGGGCGTCACGCCTGAGAGGCCTGTTGGAGTCCTCGGGCAGATTATATCGGTATTCCAGTCGTAGGGGATCTGCGGGGTTCCATGCCCCATACCGGCTGTAGAAGGGGTCTGGATATTGTAGCCCAGGAGTATGCTTCGGTGGTAGCACAGGAGCTCTGGCCGTGCTAGCTTCAAGCTAAGGGGATGGAAACGCTAGCCAGGAGTAGTCATCCGTTATGCTCTGGTTAGAGTCACGTTGTTCGAACTGGCGAGGAGCTATTCGAGCTGAAGGTTAGCTGATGACCGCTGGCAATGGTTTGCTGACTGATAGCTGGTAGTTAGCTGGCTAGCTTCAGTTGAGGGATTCCAGATCCGAAGTAAATATAGATACTTTAGAAGAAGAAAAAAGCAGATCCATGCTTCATTGAGTGAGGCAGGTTGCAGGAGAATATTTATATATTGAGGTTTAGCAAAATATTTTAAAAGATATGCAAAGAAAAATATGTAAAAAATATATATACAAGGGACACGACAGGACAAAGACGTCTGACTGCTACACCATCTTGGAGTCAAAAAGACAAAAGATAGTGCAGAATATCAGTTAGAAAATCATCATAGAACACATGCTGTCTGCACCTGAAAGAGACCCTCCCCCACAACAAAGCTAACAAAACAAAAGCTAGCAAAGTTGCACTCCAACATTATTCCCATTCACCTTTAATATAATTTCCTATAAACAGCAATGCAACACTAAATCAGTGACGATATAACTTTTGCTTGTCATTTCTTGTGCATTTGTGAACATTTGCGAACATGTACATACCTCTCCTGTTCACGCTCTGAGCAAACTGAGGAGAAAAAGCATGGCTCCCGTTGATGACATCACAGCATTAACATTAACACAAATCAAATAATTCACTCTTGAAAGTAGTGTAATCCACCTCAAAATAACTTCTAAAATAATAAATATGAGGGATTATCGGTGAAATACATAAAGTATATTTTACACCTGTTACATAACTGTGTGGGTACAGTCCAGTGTGTGTGCAGAGTTAGTGAAACAAAGAGTCTATGCGGGTAGTCCGGGTAGCCATTTGATTAGCTATTTAGCAGTCTTGTGGCTTGGGGGTAAAAGCTGCGGTTCTAATCAAATTCTAATAAAAAACGAAACAATGACTTGTTTTTAAATATGCTGTCTACAGTTACAGGCACCATAATTGCTTCCCATGGGCGTATAATACAGAAAAGGTAACTTAGTCTATGGATGGTTTTACGCACATCCAAACCTTTCACAGGAGCTTGATAAAGATCCAATATAAAGACAAAGGGGGAATGCCAACTCACCCTTATACTGCTCGGAAATGTAATGCTCTATAAACATCATGGAACCATCTTATAAGATCATACTGGCACTTCTCCAGAAACAACAGACAAAATTCCATTGCATTCAGCCATGCACTTTCTCAGCATAAACCAATGGATGGTGAATCTTTCTAATAAGTTTGGTTTTTAATCAAATTATTATTTTATTTTTTAGAAACCAACAACAATATTTGTAAATAGGATTGGATCAGAAGCATGATATCATAAATCTCTTCTCTAACTACATGGCACTGTGTGCACAGGCCTAAAATGCCTTTACGCATAACATTCACATGTCTATACAAAATACTAGGCTCCTGTCAATTGTATCGTTGCCTGTGCGAAGCAGATTCATAAAAACAATTGCGGTTAATATAGCATTATAGAAGAACTGCGTAGTTTGGTGGAGCGTGTTTTTGGTAATCGGACGAGGGGTGCTCCTTGAAAATGGGTACGCATAGCCTACTTGCACAAGCAAAATGCAGGTATGTGAATAGTGAAAAAGTGTGAGGGCAAAACCTAAAATATTACAAAGCACTCGCCGTAGATCATTTAAAACCCCTTTATTTAAGGCTTCTTTTGGCTAATGGCCAGGAAAAAAAGACACCTATGTGATGTTGCTAAACCAGCCTTGATTAATGTGTGGGTAGGTTATGCTTGATTATTAATTCAATTAAATGGGTGCCCCCCCCCCCCCCAAAAAAAATGATGTTTCTAAATAAGTGATTTACCAGCAGAAAATGTATTTTTCTCCCCATGGTCACTGTCTGTCATGGCTGAATAGGCTGTGTTTTCGCTCTCAAAATTCATTCGATTATAAACTGCGTTACCTTTTAAGACCTGCTTTTTGTTGGTCTTAAACTGTCTCATGCACTCTAATGTTGGACAGGTAAATTGCAGAAACTGGTGTTAGGGCTGGAAAATGCCCTAACAATTTTTACGAAATTGAAAACTAACATGTGTCTGGCGTTTGCACCTCCTGGCGCTAAGCCAGACGAAAATGGACACCCATGACACATTGCAAGAAGGCCAGAAAGCAACAATTATTTTGTCAGAGCAACTGCAAACCATATACACTGAGTGCACAAAACATTAGCAGCACTTTCCTAATATTGAGTTGACCCCCTTTTGCCCTCAGAACAGCCTCAATTCGTCAGGACATGGATTCTACAAGGTGTCGAAAGCGTTTCACAGGGATGCTGACCCATGTTGACTCCAATGCTTCCCACAGTTGTGTCAAGTTGGCTGGATGTCCTTTGGGTGGTGGACCATTCTTGATACACATGGGAAACTGTTGAGCGTGAAAAACCCAGCAGCGTTGCAGTTCTTGACACAGTTAAACTGGTGCGCCTGGTAGCTAATACCATAGTTCAAAGGCACTTAAATCTTGTGTCTTGCCCATTCCCCCTCTGAATGGCACACATATACAAACCATGTCTCAAGTGTCTCAAGGCCCCAAAAAAATCATTATTTTACCTGTCTCCTCCCCTTCATCGACACTGATTTGAAGTGGATTTAACAAGTGATATCAATAAGGGATCATAGCTTTCACCTGGTTTCAACTGGTCAGTCTGTCATGGAAAGAGCAGGTGTCCTTAATGTTTCTACACTCACTGTAAATCCTATTTGAGAGTGTCCTATTTGAGAGTGTACTATTGTATACAGTAATTAATATACAGGAGTCGGAGTGCAGTGAATCCATTTTGTTTCCGGCCAGCTACATACAATCGATTAATCTGCATTGGAAGGCAAGCAGTTGCTGCTTCCCACTGCCTTCTGGGAAATCCGGGCCCCTCCAGCTGCGGCCGCCCCCTCCGCCACAGACCCAACTCTTACTTAATTTGACTTTCATGGGAAGCAGTCCTTATCTCTTACCAGGAACTCAATCCAATTTACATCATATACTGCAGAAAGAGATGCATTAATTTCCTCTTTATACAGTAATCATGGGGTTGTTACTGTACTAGGACTTGAGAAAAAACATTTCACTTTGTCTCTTACAACAGGCAATAAGACAGCCAAGCTGCGTATGCGCCCAGTGAACAAATCAAGTAAAATGTCATTTGCTTTGCATTATATGGGTAAACTTCAGAGGACATTTATGTTTTTATAAAAGGAATGGTGGTGGCTTTCATTGAGTCTGTTCAGAGTGAAAATAGAATGCAAAAGATGTTCTTACAAATAGGAGTAAATTGCGATGTCTCAACTTAAAGCGACTCACACCGTGGAACTTAAATAGTAATTGATTTGTTTTTGCATTCAAATGGCCTGCGTTTGTATATCATGTTGTAGAATCGATCCTGTCTCAAATGATGCAGGCAGAGGATAGGAAGAAAAGGAGTTTCAGCAAGGGCGTGGCGGAGGAATATTGTCTAAGAGTGAGTAGGCCTGGACCTGACCGCACCTGAGCTCATTATCATGACAACATTATACCTGTTGGCTGAAAAGTTAAGTGTTGCCCAAGTTTCTGTCAGCAAACTAACAACTGTGTCATTTCAGGAGCGACCAAACGAGGACACTGTAAAAATGAAGAACAAAGTGACAAGCACACAAGGTAAACTCTTGAAATGTAAACACTACTAACAAAACAATTAGATCATTACTGAATGCTACAGTATTAGTGCTTATTGATATGAATGCACAGACCATTTTTTTCAAATTCATATCAAATTATTTATCGCTGTCAAATGCTATTTAGAATGCATACATGAATTTACACACAGGAATTCTTCATTGAGAATGCTTTTTAGACTAGGACTAGACTTAATTTGGGTCCGGGAATCTGAACCGTGGTGTTATAAGGAAAGGTGTAATTCAGATCAATGTGGTGTGCAGCAGTGAGGGGTAAGAAGAAGGCATGGTCGTGGGATCAATACCTGGGAGAGAAGAAGGTCATAGCAGCTCCCCTAAGACTCTTCACTGAGGTAAGCATCACCTTCATCAACCAGTAGGTATATAGTGCATTCGGAAAGTATTTTTGTTACGTTACAGCCTTATTCTAAAATTGATTCAATTGTTGTTTTTTCCCCATCAATCTACACACAATACCTCATAATGACAAAGCAAAAATCTAGTCAAAATAAATAAATATCACATTTTACATTAGAATTCAGATCCTTTGCTCAGTACTTTGTTGAAGCACCTTTGGCAACTTGAGGCTGTTATCATTTTCTTGGGTATCAAGCTATAAGCTTGGCACACTTGTATTTGGGGAGTTTCTCCCATTCTTCTCTGCAGATCCTCTCAAGCTCTGTCAGGTTGGATGGGGAGTGTCGCTGCACTGCTATTTTCAGGTCTTTCCAGATATGTTTGATCGGTTTCCAGTCCGGGCTCTGGCTTGGTCACTCAAAGACATTCAGAGACTTGCCCCGAACCACTCCCACATTGTCTTGGCTGTGTGCTTCAGGTCGTTGTCCTGTTGGAATGTCTGGAGTGCTCTGAAGCAGGTTTTCATCAATGATCTCTCTGTACTTTCCTCTGTTCTTCTTTCCCTCGATCCTGACTAGTCTCCCAGTCCCTGCCGCTGAAAAACATCCCCACAGCATGATGCTGCCACCACCATGCCTCACGGTAGGGATGGTGTCAGGTTTCCTCCAGACGTGACACTTGGAATTCAGGCTAAAGAGTTCAATCTTGGTTTCATCAGACCAGAGAATCTTGTTTCTCATGATCCGAGAGACGTTTAGGTGCCTTTTGGCAAACCCCAAGCGGGCTGTCATGTGCCTTTTATTGAGGAGTTTATTTTTGTAATTTTATTTCACCTTTATTTAACCAGGTAGGCTAGTTGAGAACAGGTTCTCATTTACAACTGCAACCTGGCCAAGATAAAGCATAGCAGTGTGAACAGACAACAACACAGAGTTACACATGGAGTAAACAATAAACAAGTCAATAACAGAGTAGGAAAAAAAGAGTCTATATACATTGTGTGCAAAAGGCATGAGGAGGTAGGCATTAAATAGGCCATAGGAGCGAATAATTAGAATTTAGCAGATTAACACTGGAGTGATAA
The DNA here is from genome assembly GCF_013265735.2 of Oncorhynchus mykiss. Taxonomy (NCBI): domain Eukaryota; kingdom Metazoa; phylum Chordata; class Actinopteri; order Salmoniformes; family Salmonidae; genus Oncorhynchus; species Oncorhynchus mykiss. Next base: position 19,428,862 of record NC_048579.1, read on the forward strand.
ATGATCAGATGGTCATGTGCAAGTAGAGATACTGGTGTGCAAAAGAGCAGAAAGTAAATAAATAAAAACAGTATGGGGATGAGGTAGGTAAATTGAGTGGGCTATTTACAGATGGACTATGTACAGCTGCAGCGATCGGTTAGCTGCTCAAATAGCAGATGTTTGAAGTTGGTGAGGGAGATAAGTCTCCAACTTCAGCAATTTTTGCAATTCTTTCCAGTCACAGGCAGCAGAGAACTGGAACGAAAGGCGGCCAAATGAGGTGTTGGCTTTAGGGATGATCAGTGAGATACACCTGCTGGAGCGCGTGCTACGGGTGGGTGTTGCCATCGTGACCAGTGAACTGAGATAAGGCGGAGCTTTACCTAGCATGGACTTGTAGATTACCTGGAGCCAGTGGGTCTGGCGACGAATATGTAGCGATATGAGTCTGGAAGGAGAGTTTACAGTCTAGCCAGACACCTAGGTACATATAGATGTCCACATATTCTAGGTCGGAACCATCCAGGGTGGTGATGCTAGTCGGGCATGCGGGTGCAGGCAGCGAACGGTTGAAAAGCATGCATTTGGTTTTACTAGCGTTTAAGAGCAGTTGGAGGCCACGGAAGGAGTGTTGTATGACATTGAAGCTCGTTTGGAGGTTAGATGGCACAGTGTCCAAGGAAGGGCCAGAGGTATACAGAATGGTGTCGTCTGCGTAGAGGTGGATCAGGGAATCGGCCGCAGCAAGAGCAACATCATTGATATATACAGAGAAAAGAGTCGGCCCGAGAATTGAACCCTGTGGTACCCCCATAGAGACTGCCAGAGGACCGGACAACATGCCTTCCGATTTGACACACTGAACTCTGTCTACAAAGTAGTTGGTGAACCAGGCAAGGCAGTTATTAGAAAAACAGAGGCTACTGAGTCTGCCGATAAGAATATGGTGATTGACAGAGTCGAATGCCTTGGCCAGGTCGACGAAGACGGCTGCACAGTACTGTCTTTTATTGATGGTGGTTATGATATCGTTTAGTACCTTGAGCGTGGCTGAGGTGCACCCGTGACCGTCTTGGAAACCGGATTGCACAGCGAAGAAGGTACTGTCGGATTCGAGATGGTCAGTGATCTGTTTGTTAACTTGGCTTTCGAAGACCTTAGATAGGCAGGGCAGGATGGATATAGGTCTAACAGTTTGGGTCTAGGGTGTCTCCCCCTTTGAAGAGGGGGATGACCGCGGCAGCTTTCCAATCCTTGGGGATCTCAGATGATACGGAAGAGAGGTTGAACAGGCTGGTAATGGGGGTTGCGACAATGGCGGTGGATAGTTTCAGAAATAGAGGTTGCAGATTGTCAAGCCCAGCTGATTTGTATGGGTCCAGGTTTTGCAGCTCTTTCAGAACATCTGCTATCTGGATTTGGGTAAAGGAGAAGCTGGGGAGGCCTGGGCGAGTAGCTGCGGGTGGGGGGTGGGAAGAAGCAGTGCGGCTTGGTTGGGTTGTGTATCGGAGGACGCATGACTTTCAACCTTCGTCTCTCCCGAGCCCGTACGGGAGTTGTAGCGATGAGACAAGATAGTAGCTACTAACAATTTGATACCACGAAATTGGGGAGAAAAAGGGGGTAAAAAAAAACAAAAACAAAAAGAAAGGTCTGCTCGCAGAAGTTTTTTAGGGAGCGTTTGACAGTGATGAGGGGTGGTCGTTTGACCGCGGACCCGTAGCAGATAGCAGGCAATGAGGCAGTGATCGCTGAGCTCCTGATTGAAGACAGCAGAGGTGTATTTGGAGGGCAAGTTGGTCAGGATAATGTCTATGAGGGTGCCCATGTTTACGGATTTAGGGTTGTAACTGGTGGGTTCCTTGATGATTTGTGTGAGATTGAGGGCATATTGCTTAGATTGTAGGACTGTCGGGGTGTTAAGCATATCCCAGTTTAGATCACCTAACAGAACAAACTCTGAAGGTAGATGGGAAGCGATCAATTCACAAATGGTGTCCAGGGCACAGCTGGGAGCTGAGGGGGGTCGGTAGCAGGCGGCAACAGTGAGAGACTTATTTTTGGAGAGATACATTTTTAAAATTAGAAGTTCGAAATGTTTGGGTATGGACCTGGAAATGATGACATTACTTTGCAGGCTACCTCTGCAGTAGAATGCATCTCCTCCCCCTTTGGCAGTTCTATCTTGACGGAAAATGTTATAGTTGGGTATGGAAATCTCAGAATTTTTGGTGGCCTTCCTAAGCCAGGATTCAGACACGGCAAGGACATCTGGGTTGGCAGAGTGTGCTAAAGCAGTGAGTAAAACAAACTTAGGGAGGAGGCTTCTGATGTTGACATGCATGAAACCAAGGCTTTTTCGATCACAGAAGTCAACAAATGAGGGTGCCTGGGGACATGCAGGGCCTGGGTTTACCTCCACATCACCCGAGGAACAGAGGAGTAGGATGAAGGTGCGACCAAAGGCTATGAAAACTGGTCGCCTAGAGCGTTGGAGACAAAGAATAAAAGGAGCAGATTTATGGGCGTGGTAGAATATATTCAGGGCGTAATGTGCAGACAGGGGTATGGTGGGGTGCGGGTACAGCGGAGGTAAGCCCAGGCACTGGGTGATGATAAGAGAGGTTGTATCTCTGAACATGCTGGTTATAATGGGTGAGGTCACCACATGTGTGGGAGGTGGGACAAAGGAGGTATCAGAGGTATGAAGAGTGGAACTAGGGGCTCCATTGTAAACTAAAACAATGATAACTAACCTGAACAACAGTATACAAGGCATATTGACAATTGAGAGAGGAGTGGTTTCCGTCCGGCCACTCTACCATAAGGCGTGATTGGTGGAGTACTGCAGAGATGGTTGTCCTTCTGGAACGTTCTCCCATCTCCACAGAGGAACCCTGGAGCTCCGTTAGTGAACATCAGGTTCTTGGCCACAAGGCTCTTCTCCCCCAATTGCTCAGTTTGGCCGGGCGGCCAGCTCTTGGAAGAGTCTTGGTGGTTCCAAACTTCTTCCATTTAAGAATGATGGAGGCCACTGTTTTCTTGGGGACCTTCAATGCTGCAGAACGGTTTAGGTACTGACACAATCCGGTCTTTGAACTCTACGGATAATTCCTTCGACCTCAAGTCTTGGTTTTTGCTCTGACATGCATGGTCAGCTGTGGGATCTTATATAGATAGGTGTGTGCCTTTCCAAATCATGTCCATTGAATTGAATTCACCACAGGTGGACTCCAATCAAGTTGATCATCTCAAGGATGATCAATGGAAACAGAATGCACCTGAGCTCAATTTCAAGTCTCAGAGCAAAGGGTCTGAATACTTATTTAAATAAGGTATTTCTGTTTTTTTTATTTTTTATAAATGTGCAAACATTTCTAAAAACCTGTTTTTGCTTTGTCATTACGTGACATTGTGTGTAGATTGATGAAGATTTGTAATTTTATTTAATCCATTTTACAATAAGGCTATAACATAACAAAATGTGGAAAAAGGGAAGGGGTCTGAATACTTTCCGAATGCACTGTATATACTACTATAGCCTGACTCCAGTCCACATCGTAGCAAGTTCAAGTAGTCCCTCTGTTTTCAGTCCGAGATGTCATTTACTGAACTATACAGGCAATAAAGTTATGATTTGCATGTTAAGGCTATAAGCCAGCTGCATGATGTTAAAAACATAGTCTGTTGATTTAAAAAGAAGGATGTTGGGGACCTTAAACTGCTGGACAGTACATGGTTTACTTTAAACTGCATTGCAATCTTCTCCACATGATTAATGTCAATGTATCTGTTTTGTTTTGAGCAAAACAAATCAAATTGCAAGCCGTTGTCCTTCATTAAAGGCTTTCCCTATCTCAGTAGCTGGATTTGTAGGCCACGCAGGCAGATTTCAGATGAGAGAGGGAGGAGAATGTGCTAAAACTGCAGAAAAATCCCACACCCAGCCTTGCCTTTCCTGCTGCTTTTCTACAGCACTTATTTCTAATGGGCCTGTAAAATAGAAGAAAATCCCAGTATGTATGTATGTGTGTGTGTGTGTGTGTGTGTGGTGGATACTATTGTTTCTAATAACTGCCTTTGAGGACAGTCGGACTTCTCTGTCACAGCACACCTATTAGACCGCAGGGAAGATTAAGCAAGGATTTGAGAATTGGCACTAAAATAGTTAAAGTATCAAGGTGTGCTACTGCCCCAGAGCCTGTATAGTCTAAAGGGGAGTAGCTTCACCTGCCAGGCTTCTAGCTTCTCCTAGAGAACAAGGATACATAGGGAATGCAAGGATATGTGATCTGGCTATGCATGACTTGTAGGGCAGTTTTTCCTATACCATTGTAGGACTTATCCAGCCTTTGGACCAGCACTGCGTTTGTTGTGTGTTCCTTACAGGAGAGTTGCTGCCTGGTGCAATGCTCCACTGTTTATCAGCCCCCCTCTCTCCCTGACAATGAATCATGCTGAACTAATTCCTCCGCTACAAACACGCGGTGTGGTGGAAGAAATTTTCTATGAAGGGATTTGACGGGACATCTGTTCCGTCGGAGGCACAAACACTCATTTCTATGGCAACCGTGCTGTTGAGACACTTGAGTGTGGCGGTCCAACCGCCATGACTTATATGTATGGCTTTTCTGGAGAGGATTTTTTATTCATCAATATTTGGTTTATTCTCCTGCTTTCCTGTAATTTATTTTTGTGGTCTCCTTTTTCGCTTTCTCTGCTCTTTCCTTCCCTCTCTGTCCTTTGTTGTCTCCATCACATTCGCTCTCTGTTATGCTCTCTTTTCTCCTCTCCCACACTCTCTCACTTTGTCTTCATCCCTTTCTCCCTCCCTCCATCCCAGGCCCAGTCGTTCCCCCTTAGCAGAAATGGTTTCAAGGTGGGGATGAGGCTGGAGGGGATCGACCCTCTGCACCCCTCTATGTTCTGCATCCTGTCCGTGGCAGAGGTGAGCTGCAGCCGTCAGCGAGCTGGCCCAGCTCCAGACCAGCCTCAACCAAGGGCTCTCCCAGCACACTGGGCAGGTCACACTGTAATTGGATCTGTGATTGCAGTCCAGGCGCCACTGTATTGGGTGGAGGAAATGATCGCCCTTAACTGTCACTAACAAAGCCCTTGGTAGTTTTGTGTTGTCGATCTGTTTTTGATGTCATCCCTTTTGTGTTTAAATGTACAAGACAATAGCACCTGGCATGACATCGACCACTTTACAAATGTACAAGATTGACATTAGCTGTTTGTTGTTGCATTTCCATTAGCAGACATTATTTTGCGTCATAGTCTCATAAAATTTGCAGTGGGAAAAATTATTGCTGTTAAGGGCAAGGCCCTTCAAGTAGCCTGCTCTATTGGTCATGGGAATACAAAGCAGAATTACATCATGCCATGGATTGATGTTTGGGATAGTGACCGCATGTACATCCATACATAATACTGTGTTTTGTTTTTCAAAGGTAATTGGTTACCGATTACGTCTCCACATCGACAGCTACTCAGAATGCTATGACTTCTGGGTAAACGCAGACTCTCCGGATATCAGGCCAGCCGGATGGTGCGAGTCGACAGGACACCAGCTCCACCCACCAAAAGGTGAGCTACAGCAGATCAGCACACTGTTACCCTTTTGTCTTTACCCATTTCACTGTGACTCGTGACTATCGTGCTGAACCAAACTGTGCTGGCTCTGATATATTATTTTCACATGGTCCTTGTCGTCTGAGACCAGCCACCGGGACAGCTGATAAAACGGAGGAATATTTATATTTGTCCTTTGTGGGGAAAAACTCATTCTGATTGGCTGGGCCTGGCTCCCCAGTGGATCAGGCCCTCCCATGGTTGTGGCCCTGCCCAGTAATGTGAAATCCATAGATTAAGGTCTAATTCATTCATTTATTTAAATGTTCTGTTTTCCTTATATGAACTGAAACTCAGTAAAATATTAGAAATCAGCATTTTAAAAAATATATACAAATGAATATACAATAAATACAAATAAATAATGATATTTCCTGCAGTGGCGATTTACCAGCGGTGGGGCTTCTGACACAACAATATTTGTCACCACCCTAATCCCCATTTTATTTTTTTTGTTCTCTTTCTCCACCCTTCTCTCTCTCTCCATTTTTTTTCTCCCCTTCTTTCTCTCACCCTCTCTCTGCACCATTTATTTTCAGGCTACAATGAAAGCGAGTTTAACTGGGAGAAATACCAAGAGGCTTGCAATGCTGAAGCTGCACCAAAGAATCTGTTTAAATCCCAAAATGGTGTAAGTGCTTGGTTGGGGTACGGGAGTCAATTGAGGCTTAGCTCTACTACTTTCACTTGTAAAGACAGCTGGGGCCAAATGCTGACCTTCATTCACACAGCAGAACAGAACAACATGTCCCAGTGGCTGTTGTAAAGCTCCCTCCACACTGCGGCAGAGATGCACCACTTTACTTCCTGTAGTTTTTTTACAGTTACAAAAGCTGAAATTTATATTGACTTGTCATAGTAGTAGATGATTTTCAAATCATGCCACAATATTTCCACTATATTGTCATATATATACGTATGTACAAAGGGGGTTGAAGGCATGTGAGATACTGCTTGATTTTAATGAAAGGAAATTGATGAAGGGAAATTATATGGTCATATCTCATGTTAAAACTCAACGTTTGTGCACTCAAGCCTTTCCCTTATGGAAATGAAATCTCACATCTGGAATAATGTGAAAATGTGTTTTTGGAACACTTTACATGTAACATTTAATTTCAAGTGTGACATTTCAGATTTCACTTCAAGTGTGACATTTCAGATTTCACTTCACATGTGAAAATGTGTTTTTGGAAAAATGTGTCATTATGATACACACATTACTTTTAACAGTGTTTTCAAATGACATATTTGACACACTTCGACATACATGACTACATTGTGTATGTTTTATTGATACAGTAATTATTATTCAAAGTGGGATTTAAACACACAACCTCTTGTAAATGACTGATTTCACCTGTATTCCCGACACTTTAGATTTCAAAGTAAATCTCAGCTTCCTTTAAAATACACTCAAGAAAAACGGTTATATTTGTCATAGGGAATCAGAAGTAACATTGAAACAGAATACTATGCCCCACCAACATTAGACAACTATACAGAAAACCCTCATCGATGATGAGAGAGACAATAGTCAGATTAACTGGCACTAAGTGCAGAGATGTATAATAGTTCATGAATGTGTAGGGGAATGTTAGACACTGTGGTGCAGCAGAAAGATCAGTGCACCTCAAATCCATAGATTCTGAGTTCAAGTCCCAGGTGGGGTAATATTTTATCTGAACAGCATACCACTTACTTTAAAACCCCTATACCATTACTTTACTTATGATTGTTTGGGACATCTGGGACCATCGCGTGACATTCTGACGACTGGTAAAATAAATGTTTTGAGAACATCCTCACCCTTAAGGAAAAACACATGAATTTCATGTGATGATGTGATCATATGTAAAGCAACGTGATAAGATGAAATGAAATGTGACAACGTGAGCACATGTTAAAATAAATGTGACATGGGTACACATTTTCTCATGTGATAACATGAAATTACACGTGACAACATGAAAAAACATTCTCATGTGAAGTGTTCCAAAAAGCACATGATTTCACATGTGAAATTTCATGTGAATTGTTCCAGAAACACAATTCCACATGTGAATCATGTGATTTTTCACATAAGGGGATGCCAGCAACCTGAATTTTTTGCTATGTCACCAGAACATTGAATGGCTCTTTTGTGTAATTTGCATAAACTAGAGAACTGACAATGTACAAGCTTAGTGTTAATGAACAGAATACAACAGAACACATTAACTGGGATGACATTCCCTCTCATGGGAGACCAGAAAGTACTAGCGGAAAGACACACCTCCAATAAACCACACCTGCAATATTCTGATAGGCTACCACTGCGACACCATGCTGCCAATCAGCAATTAATGTTGCATGTTGTCAACAGAAGAGTCAGTGAAGGTAAAGTAGGTCGCCTGTAGGTTACTGGCAACATTTTGCAAGTAAGTTATTGTGAATTTTACATAAACTTACTGACAAATGGTTTCCAGTTCAACTAGTTTCCATTAAGTTGCTGGAAAATGCACAATAACCTATTTACAGTGCTGTTCATAAGAGACAAATGCTCTTACAAAGGTTGCAGAACAGACAATGTCAAAGAAGTTGCTCAATTTGCATCTGCATAACCATCAAACACTTACACTGCCTGCCTGTCACAACACCTACTCTATCAAGGGTTTTTCTTTATTTTTACTATTTTCTACATAATAGTGTAGAATAATAGTGAAGACATCAAAACTATGAAATAACACATATGGAATCATGTAGTAACCAAAAAAAGTGTTAAACAAATCCAAATATATTTGAGATTTTTTTAAGTAGCCAGCCTTTGCCTTGATGACAGCTTTGCACACTCTTGGCATTCTCTCAACCAGCTTCATGAGGTAGTCAGCTGGAATGCATTTCAATGAACAGGGGTGCCTTGTTAATTTGTGGAATTTCTTTCCTTCTTAATGCGTTGGTACAAGGTAGGGGTGGTATACTGAAGATAGCCCTATTTGGTAAAAGACCAAGTCCATATTATTGCAAGAACAGCTCAAAGAGAAACGATCGGGTATTGTAAATTAAAGACAAAAAGGACAGTCAATTCGGAAAAGTGCAGTCGCAAGGTCCTCATGTCTCTCATGAGGACCTTCACAGGAAAGGAATACCCAGGGTTACCTCGCTGCAGAGGATAAGTTCATTAGAGTTACCAGCCTCAGAAAATGCAGCCCAAATAAATGCTTCACAGCGGTCACGTAACACACACATCTCAACATTAACTGTTCAGAGGAGACCGTGTGTCAGGCCTTCATGGTCGAATTGCTCCAATGAAATCACTACTAAAGGACACAAAAGAAGGAGAGACTTACTTTGGCCAAGGAACACGAGCAATGGACATTAGACTGGTGAAAATATGTGATTTGGTCTGATGAGTCCAAATTTGAGATTTTTGGTTCCAACCACCACGTCTTTGAGACGCAGAGTAGGTGAACTGCATGTGTGGTTCACACCGTGAAGCATGGAGAAGGAGGTGTGATGATGTGGGGGTACTTTGCTGGTGACACTGTTGGTGATTTATTTAGAATTCAAGACACAGTTAACCAGCATTGTTACCACAGCATTCTGCAGCGATACACAATCCCATCTGGTTTGGGCTTAGTGGGACTATCATTTGTTTTTCAACAGGACAATGACCCAACACACCTCCAGGATGTGTAAGGGCTATTTGATCAAGATGGAGAGTGATGGAGTGCTGCATCAGATGACCTGGCCTCCACAATCATCCGACCTCAACCCAATTGAAATGGTTTGGGATGATTTGAACTGCAGAGTGAAGGAAAAGCAGCCAACAAGTGCTTAGCTAATGTGGGAACTCCTTCAAGACTGTTGGAAAAGCATTCCTCTTGAAGCTGGTTGAGAGAATGTGTAAAGCTGTCATCAAGGCAAAGGCTGGCTACTATAAACACTTTTTTGGTTACTACATGATTCCATATGTGTTATTTCACAGTTTTGATGTCTTCACTATTATTCTACAATGTAGAAAATAGTTAAAATAAAGAAAAACCCTTGAATGAGTAGGTGTGTCCAAACTTTTGACTGGTATTGGTATGTATTTGACCATGCAACAAAATATGCTAATGAGCCCCACCAGTACATTGCCCCCACTTATCAAAGCGCAGTGATGATCGTACCTTTTATATTAGAAATATTGGGTAGAAAAATGTCACATTATACCTACCTACAAGGTACCGAACTATACCAATTGAGTTCATATGTGTGCCTGTGAAGTGTACCTTAGACTTTTTTGTACCCCAGAGAACAACACTATAACCCAATCATAACCTTATAGTGTGTTAATACATGTTCCAAGCAATAACTATAAACCTGGTGGCACTGCAGAAACATTGATGCACTCAAACAAGAGGTTGCAAGTTCAAATGACCAAAGCATCCATGTATACTCTGTCAAGTGTCCTTGAGCACTGCTAGTTTTACGTTGATGTTACATTTGTGGTGATAAATGGACAATTATTTATTTGATTCTGGGAAGTTTTTAGCAAAGGGCATGGATGTATTATTGCCAATACGTCTGTGGCCAGATCTCTTTTATGTTCACAGACCTGGTGTCATAGCAGGACGTACTGTAGTGGGACATTTCAGGTTATTTCCGACCATTAAAATCCCAGTAAAAGGAATACTTTGGGATTTTGGCACTTTATTTACTTCCCCAGAGTCAGATGAACTCGTGGTTACCATTTTTATGGCTCTGTGTGCAGTTTGAAGGAAGTTACTAACTAGCGTTAGCACAATTGCTGACTTGCATTAACACAATGACTGGAATTCTATGGTTATATGCTAGCAGATAACCATAGACTTCCAGTCATTACACTAACGCTAGCTAGCATTGGCTCGTGAAACTACCTCTAACTTCCTTGGTACTGGACACCGAGCCATAAAAATGCAATCATTGCCAAAATCCCGAAGTGTGGTCCAAGTGTGGTCACAGTACAAAATTATCCAATAAGTTTTACACTATTTGAAATCAGAATACAGCAGCACACTGTCATAGTAATGAAATAACACCTTCAAGTTGTTGTATATAATTTAAGCAAAGTGCAAAATGTATTCTTACAACTAGTGCCTTATTCATATCTAGTGCCGTATTCAACTAGTGCCGTATTCATATCCCTTGACTTATTCCATTTTTTGTTGTTACAGCCTGAATTTAAAATTGATTAAATGTTTTTTTCTCACCCATCTACACGCTATACCCCATAATGACAAAGTGAAAACATGTTTTTAGAAATATTTGCAAAATTATTGAAAATGAAATACGGAAATATCTCATTTAGATGTGAGTCCAATAGTTTGTAGAAGAACATTTGGCGGCGATAACAGCTGTGAGTCTTTTGGAGTAAATCTCTAACATCTTTGCACACCTGGATTGTACAAGCAGACTGAACCAGGTTTTCCTCTTGAATTTTGCTTAGCTCCATTCAGTAGATTTTTTTTTATCCTGAAAAACTCCCCAGGCCTTAACACTTACAAGCAAAACCATAACATGATGCAGCCATCACCATGCTTATATGAAGAGTGGTACTCAGTGATGTGTTGTGTTGGATTTGCCCTAAACATAATGCTTTGTATTCAGGACAGAAAGTTAATTTCTTATAATTTTTTGTTTAGTGTTAATGAAGTGCCTTGTTGCAAACAGGATGCATGTTTTGGAATATTTTTATTCTGTACGTCCTTCTTTTCACTCTGTCATTTAGGTTAGTTTTGTGGGGTAACTACAATGTTGTTGATCCATCCTCAGTTTTCTCCTATCACAGCCATTAAACTCTAACTGTTTTAAAGTCACCATTGGCCTCATGGTTAAATCCCTGAGCGGTTCCTTCCTCTCTGGCAACTGAGTTAGGAAGGATGCCTTTATCCAAAGCCAAATTAATAACTTCTCCATGCTCAAAGGCATATTTTTAACATCTACCAATTTGTGCCCTTCTTTGCGAGGTATTGAAAAACGTCCATGGTCTTTGTGGTTGAATCTGTGCTTGAAATGCACTACTCGATTGAGGGTCCTTACAGATAGTTGTATGTGTGGGGTACAGAGATGGGGTAGTTATTAAAAAATAATTTTAATCACTATTATTGGACAAGAAATGAGTCCATTCAACTTATGTGATTTGTCAAGCACATTTTTACTCCTAAACTTATTTAAGCTTGCTGTAACAAAGTGGTTGAGTACTTATTGACTGAAGACATTTCAACTTTACATTATTTATTAATTTCAAAAATGTTCTACAAACAAAATTCCACTTTGATATTATGGGGTATTGGGTGTAGATCACGTACAGTTGAAGTCGGAAGTTTACATACACTCAGGTTGGAGTCATTAAAACAAATTTTCCAACCACTCCACAGATTTCTTGTTAACAAACTATAGTTTTGGCAAGTCGCACCATTTTCCCATGATGTCAAGAGAAGAGGCACTGAGTTTGAAGGTAGGCCTTGAAATACATCCACAGGTACACCTCCAATTGACTCATATGATGTCAATTAGCCTGCCAGAAGCTTCTAAAGCAATGACATCATTTTCCAAGCTGTTTAAAGGCACAGTCAACTTAGTGTATGTAAACTTCTGACCCACTGGATTTGTGATTATTCACTGTATCACAAATCCAGTGGGTCAGAAGTTTACATACACTAAGTTGACTGTGCCTTTAAACAGCTTGGAAAATGATGTCATTGCTTTAGAAGCTTCTGGCAGGCTAATTGACATCATATGAGTCAATTGGAGGTGTACCTGTGGATGTATTTCAAGGCCTACCTTCAAACTCAGTGCCTCTTCTCTTGACATCATGGGAAAATCAAAAGAATTTAGCCAAGACCTCAGAAAAAAATTGTAGATCTCCACAAGTCTGGTTCATCCTTGGACGCAATTTCCAAACACCTGAAGGTACCACGTACATCTGTACAAACAATAGTACGCAAGTATAAACACCATGGGACCACGCAGCCGTCATAACGCTCAGGATGGAGACGTGTTCTGTCTCCTAGAGATGAACATACATTGGTGCGAATAGTGCAAATCAATCCCAGAACAACAGCAAAGGACCTTGGGAAGATGCTGGATGAAACGGGTACAAAAGTATCTATATCCACAGTAAAACGAGTCCTACATCGACATAACCTGAAAGGCTGCTCAGCAAAGAAGAAGCCACTACTACAAAACCGCCATAAAAAAGCCAGATTACAGTTTGCAACTGACAAAGATCGTAGTTTTTGGAGAAATGTCCTCTGGTCTGATGAAACAAAAATAGAACTGTTTGGCCATAATGACCATCGTTATGTTTGGAGGAGAAAAGGGGAGGCTTGCAAGCCGAAGAACACCATCCCAACCATGAAGCACGGTGGTGGCAGCATCATGTTGTGGGGGTTCTTTGCTGCAGGAGGGGCTGGTGCACTTCACAAAATAGATGGCTTTATGAGGAAGGAAAATTGTAGATCTATTGAAGCAACATCTCAAGACATCAGTCAGGAAGTTAAAGCTTGGTCGCAAATATGTCTTCCAAATGGACAATGACCCCAAGCATACTTCCAAAGTTGTGGAAAAATGGCTTAAGTACAACAAAGTCAAGGTATTGGAGTGGCCATCACAATGCCCCAACCTAAATCCTATAGAAAATGTGCGGGAAGAACTGAAAAAGCGTGTGCGAGCAAGGAGGCCTTCAAACCTGACTCAGTTACACCATCTCTGTCAGGAGGAATGGGCCAAAATTCACCCAACTTATTGTGGGAAGCTTGTGGAAGGCTATCCAAAACATTTGACCCAAGTTAAACAATTTAAAGGCAATGCTACCAAATACTAATTGAGTGTATGTTAACCTCTGACCCACTGGGAATGTGATGAAAGAAATAAGCTGAAATAAATAATTCTCTCCTATTAATTTGACATTTCACATTCTTAAAATAAAGAGGTGATCCTAACTGACCTAAAACAGGGAATTTTTACTTGGATTAAATGTCAGGAATTGTGAAAAACTGAGTTTAAATGTATTTGGCTAAGGTGTATGTAAACTTCTGACTTCAACTGTACAGAAAATCAAAATTGTATAAATATTCAATTCAAGCTGTAACACAACAAAATGTGGAAAAATAAAAGGGGTGTGAATTCTTTCTGAGGGAATTGTATAGACAATCCATTATACCCATAGACGTGGTGGCACATCAGGAACTTGAGGAAGCTACAGTAGCAACCAAGAAGTTGTGAGTTCAAATCCCAAGTGAGGTTTTACTCTCTTACTGTCCTTTTAACATTAACACCTTAATTTAGCTGTACAAATACAGTAACTTATTATAGATTTGCTGTATTTTCACTGTAACTACACAAAAACCTACAGGGGAGCATAACACAGCGTTCTAAGAATGTTTCTGTAAAAACCGGGAACTAGACAAAACCTGTAGTAAAAGTGAAATATTCACAATTACATTTGACACCTGGGTTTTCACGTGCTTACATTTTTTTCATGTTAAGTGCTCAAATATTGTCACGTGTAGTTTCAAGTTATCAAATGTTGCTTTAAATTAAACCATGTTATCACGTATGAAATTCATGTGTTTTTTCTTAAGGGTTAATGGTAGAATCTGTGTATGGTATGTCAATATTTACTTAAATCCTCCATTGACATGAATGCATGATTTCTTCTTTTAAGTTTAAAGTCAGAAAGTATGAAGCCCTTTTGTGATTTGTCTCTCTGTGTCAACAGACTACGAGCACCTCTAAGTTTCAGGTGGGCATGAAACTGGAGGCAGTGGACAGAAAGAATCCATGCCTGGTATGTGTGGCCTCGGTGGCCGACATCGTGGACAATCACTTCCTGGTTCACTTTGACAACTGGGACGACACCTACGACTACTGGTGAGACACCTACAATTTAGTTAACCCTTTACACTTGTGGGAATTGGCCTATAAGGATAGGGCTACATTTAAATGTTTCTTACAGAAGAAATAATAAATGCATATGCATAAACATGGTAGCATTTAAAAGGGAACAGTTTGGAAATTAGGGGGACACAACAGTTCTCCTGACACAAGACTGAATCCAAACATGACACTGTTGATTTTATGTGCATTTTACATTTTCTGCACAATTTTCCGCATTTGTTGATAACGAAATCTGAAAATACATTCAGTAACATAAGAACATTCCTGGAAAATGTTGGGGTAGGTGCAACATAAGACATAAAAATGACAAAGGTTTGAGTGAGAAGACTAACTGGTATCTTCAAGTGGCCACACACCTCTCCAAAGTGTGCGCAGTTCTTAAGTTATTTCAAGGAATTTCTTATGACTCAAAAAAAAGTATTCAACTATAAGGACCTAAAAATGTTTATAACCTCTACTACAGTAGACGTACTAGAGTTGAACACTACCCTACGTCCCTGCCATCACCCAATTACTGTTGTTGTTTACGCAATCCAAAAACTGCCCATTTTTAAAGCTCGTTCTGTTACCTACATCACTAACGAAATTATAAAATAGGATCTTACAGTGCTAGGCTTTCACAAGGCAATTCAGAGAAATGGATCGTAATTTTGGTGCGCATAGGAAGGAGTCATGGGTGCATTTTCCGCAGTAAATCTTCTTCACAATAGACAAACAGGCTCATTCTGTTCAGAACAACCCAGGGTATGTGGCCATCATAAACATTGCCGCTGTATATGGCGTGAGTTTTATGATATGGAAATGTGAAGGGCACATTTGGCTTGTCTGTATGACATCAAAGCAGCATTTACTAAAATCCTCCACGTCTCAGCTTTCATAATTAATCGAGTCCTCTTAGTTTATAGCATTTCCCAGAGCTTTGACATCATTTGTAGCATGTTACTGTTCAGTCACTGTGTTCCAATTTAGGCGCTTATTAATGCCCAAATCTGCCATTTTCAACACGTGCACGAGTGTAAAGGGTTAAACCAGTTTTTATTCTTTTAAATTCAGCTTTTTGTGAGTTAGAAGTTGATGAGAATATGGAAAACTGTGCGTGTGTGTGTGAAATTGGTCATTTCAGTTTAACTTCTCAGACTATGTTATGATACACTATTTTTGATATAACTGAAGTAAACTTCAGCGGAACGAACTGGTTCTGTCTTCTCAAAGTTTAAAAGGAAGTGTCTGTGTAGCGTTACATTTTGGGGATATTGTTGCTACTTTGAATGTTAAATGAAGGAATTTGTCAAAATCAGACCAGAGGTTAAGGTGTTCGAGCCAGAGGAGATGTGATCAATATTTGTTTATTGATGTTTGCTGTCAGTAACTGATAGGTTACACTTTAATGTTGTTTTGTAGCTGTAGTGAATGTGTCATTCAACTTTATATTACATTGTGTATAATTAGCTTTGTTACCTTATATAGTGTGTGTGTGTGTGTGGGTGGGTGGGTGGCTGGGTGCGCACATATGTGCACCTGTGTGTACATAATCTTTGTGTGTGTACATGTATCATCTTCAATGTAACATCTCTCTGAAGTTCTGTCGTCAGTGACTCAGTGACAGTTTACCAGCTAATTGCTAAGAGGAGTTTGATTGATTACATAGCATGTGACATGGCCCAATTCATCCAGTGAAAAGCTTGATGTGGGAGAAAAATAGAAGCTGTGTAATTAGATATAATGTAATGGTTGAAGAGGAGAACTGACAGCTGTCTCTGGGAAAAGACAAACGTTTGTTCTCAAGAGTTGCCTGGCTGAGATATTTTCAGGGTATTTTATTCTTCATTTTTTCCTGTATTTTTCCTCTTTCCCTGTGTCATACCGAGACATTCCAGTAGGAGAAGCTCCTAGCTTCCTAGCTTCCTAACTGCCTACAAAGACATGCAGAAATCATGGTTCCCCACAGCTCATTACATTCACACACACATGCACACACTCAACATGTACACCCACACTCACAGTGTCTCTTACACACAGGCTCAAACACACTTGCATGCTCACACGTTCACAAACTCGCGCACACCTTGCACACAATTGCATTCTCTCAGACACTCCACTGGCTCACCAGTGAGCATGTGTGGAATTGTTGGTCAAATACCATGGCCGTCAGGACATGGCAAGCCCCATGATTGGCTATTCTGCAAAATTACACAGCTGCTGTGTCATTTCAAAGCACACCGAAGATGAATGGAATTCCTATTGTATTGTCAGATTGATTGTGTTTGTAGGTACATGTTAATCTAGCCGGCCTGTACAATAAGTGAAATTGCAATATTCTCCCGGTCACAAACCGGGTATTGTACATGTAAATTGCATTTAGAGGTTGTTGTAATATCTTACCTCAGGACGATTGAAATCAAATTGTACGTGTGCGTGTAGATGAAGAAGTGGGTGTGTAGATGAGGAAGTGTATGTGTGTAGGAAGATAATGTAAAGTATGATATGGGAAAGTGTAGTGTGTGTCTCTATGTTTTAGGTGTGACGCCAGCAGCCCTCACATCCACCCAGTGGGCTGGTGCCAGGACCACGGAAGACCTCTCACTGCACCTCAGGGTGGGTAGCTAGTCCAGCACACACAGTATACTGTCATTGAGGATGCTATTTGAATAGTGTCTGCTAAAATGACCTTGGCTCCTCCCCACTTCAGCCATGTTTTGCTATTCCTCCCTTTAGTCCCCATATTAGTACAAAGATATGAACCTTTATCTTAAATCCCCCTTCATCTTCCATGTAAAATCATGATTTATTCATTTAATTTCCCCTCTAATTTGTTGGTAAATTGCCCCCTTCCACCACACACTTTATAAAGACCTTGAAAGAACTCATATTGTATGGAGATAGGACATCAAAAACCTTGAAAGAATCATAACTCATATTGTATGGAGATAGGACATCAGTAGGACATTCATTTCTATGTACAATATGACACGTGCATCATCCTGAATGAGACTTCATCACAGCTGTTCTTTAGTAATGCATGCCCTTCAATGCATAACAAAAATCTAAACATTAACTATTTACTTGACAATTGTTTTTGTTTATATACAGTTGAAGTTGGAAGTTTACATACACCTTAGTCAAATACATTTAAACTCAGTTTTTCACAATTCCTGACATTTCATCCTCGTAAAAATTCCCTGTCTTGGGTCAGTTAGGATCACCACTTTATTTTAAGAATGTGAAATGTCAGAATAATAGTAGAGATAATGATTTATTTCAGCTTTTATGTCTTTCATCACATTCCCAGTGGGTCAGAAGTTTACATACTCTCAATTAGTATTTGGTAGCATTGCTTTTAAACTTGGGTTAATCATTTCGGGTAGCTTTCCGCAAGCTTCCCATAATAAGTTGGGTGAATTTGGCCCATTCCTCCTGACAGAGCTGGTGTAACTGAGTCAGGTTTGTAGGCCTTCTTGCTCGCACACGCTTTTTCAGGTCTGCCCACACATTTTCTATAGGATTGAGGTCAGGGCTTTGTGATGGCCACTCCAATACCTTGACTTTGTTGTCCTTTAGCCACAACTTTGGAAGTATGCTTGGGGTCATTGTCCATTTGGAAGACCCATTTGCGACTAAGCTTTAACTTCCTGACTGATGTCTTGAGATGTTGCTTCAATATAGCCACATCATTTCCCTTTATGTCGTTATAGGACTCGTTTTACTGTGCATATAGATACTTTTGTACCCATTTCCTCCAGCATCTTCACAAGGTCCTTTGCTGTTGTTCTGGGATTGATTTGCACTTTTTGCACCAAAGTACTTTCATCTCCAGGAGACAGAATGTGTATCCTTCATGAGCAGTATGACGGCTGCGTGGTCCCATGGTGTTTATACTTGCATACATTTGGAAATTGCTCCCAAGGATGAACCAGACTTGTGGAGGTCCACCATTTTTTTTCTGAGGTCTTGGCTGATTTCTTTTGATTTTCCTATGATGTCAAGCAAAGAGACACTGAGTTTGAAGGTAGGCCTTGAAATACATCCACAGGTACACCTCCAATTGACTCAAATTATGTCAATCAGCCTAACAGAAGCTTCTAAAGCCATGACATAATTTTCTGGAATTTGCCAAGCTGTTTAAAGGCACAGTCAACTTAGTGTATATAAACGTCTGACCCACTGGAATTGTGATACAGTGAATTATAAGTGAAATAATCTGTCTGTAAACAATTGTTGGAAAACTTACTTGTGTCATGCACAAAGTAGATGTCCTAACCGACTTGCCAAAAATATAGTTTGTCAACAAGAAATTTGTGGAGTGGTTGAAAAACGAGTTTTAATGACTCCAACCTACAGTGCCTTGCGAAAGTATTCGGCCCCCTTGAACTTTGCGACCTTTTGCCACATTTCAGGCTTCAAACATAAAGATATAAAACTGTATTTTTTTGTGAAGAATCAACAACAAGTGGGACACAATCATGAAGTGGAACGACATTTATTGGATATTTCAAACTTTTTTAACAAATCAAAAACTGAAAAATTGGGCGTGCAAAATTATTCAGCCCCCTTAAGTTAATACTTTGTAGCTCCACCTTTTGCTGCGATTACAGCTGTAAGTCGCTTGGGGTATGTCTCTATCAGTTTTGCACATCGAGAGACTGACATTTTTTCCCATTCCTCCTTGCAAAACAGCTCGAGCTCAGTGAGGTTGGATGGAGAGCATTTGTGAACAGCAGTTTTCAGTTCTTTCCACAGATTCTCGATTGGATTCAGGTCTGGACTTTTACTTGGCCATTCTAACACCTGGATATGTTTATTTTTGAACCATTCCATTGTAGATTTTGCTTTATGTTTTGGATCATTGTCTTGTTGGAAGACAAATCTCCATCCCAGTCTCAGGTCTTTTGCAGACTCCATCAGGTTTTCTTCCAGAATGGTCCTGTATTTGGCTCCATCCATCTTCCCATCAATTTTAACCATCTTCCCTGTCCCTGCTGAAGAAAAGCAGGCCCAATCCATGATGCTGCCACCACCATGTTTGACAGTGGGGATGGTGTGTTCAGCTGTGTTGCTTTTACGCCAAACATAACGTTTTGCATTGTTGCCAAAAAGTTCAATTTTGGTTTCATCTGACCAGAGCACCTTCTTCCACATGTTTGGTGTGTCTCCCAGGTGACTTGTGGCAAACTTTAAACAACACGTTTTATGGATATCTTTAAGAAATGGCTTTCTTCTTGCCAATCTTCCATAAAGGCCAGATTTGTGCAATATACGACCGATTGTTGTCCTATGGACAGAGTCTCCCACCTCAGCTGTAAATCTCTGCAGTTCATCCAGAGTGATCATGAGCCTCTTGGCTGCATCTCTGATCAGTCTTCTCCTTGTATGAGCTGAAAGTTTAGAGGGACGGCCAGGGCTTGGTAGATTTGCAGTGGTCTGATACTCCTTCCATTTCAATATTATCGCTTGCACAGTGCTCCTTGGGATGTTTAAAGCTTGGGAAATCTTTTTGTATCCAAATCCAGCTTTAAACTTCTTCACAACAGTATCTCGGACCTGCCTGGTGTGTTCCTTGTTCTTCATGATGCTCTCTGCGCTTTTAACGGACCTCTGAGACTATCACAGTGCAGGTGCATTTATACGGAAACTTGATTACACACAGGTGGATTGTATTTATCATCATTAGTCATTTAGGTCAACATTGGATCATTCAGAGATCCTCACTGAACTTCTGGAGAGAGTTTGCTGCACTGAAAGTAAAGGGGCTGAATAATTTTGCACGCCCAATTTTTCAGTTTTTGATTTGTTAAAAAAGTTTGAAATATCCAATAAATGTCGTTCCACTTCATGATTGTGTCCCACTTGTTGTTGATTCTTCACAAAAAAATACAGTTTTATATCTTTATGTTTGAAGCCTGAAATGTGGCAAAAGGTCGCAAAGTTCAAGGGGGCCGAATACTTTCGCAAGGCACTGTAAGTGTATGTAAACTTCCGACTTCAACTGTGCCATGACATCGCAGAAGAAAGTGGTAATAAGATGGCACACTTCAGATCATGTAAAATGTTATCACAATGACTTAGTTGTCAATAGCATTTCCATTCAAAGTGTAGCTTGTGTTTTAATCCAGACATCAGCAAATGTAATGTTTACCACACTTGTCAGCAATCACCTCAACCTCCTCCTCAGCAGTAGATGTTACTGTAGGCTACATCATGCCCCATAGCTCTGCTTTAATCTCATCATATGGAACGGTTGAACCTTTGACAGCCCAGCTCTAAGATTTCTCTCTTGATTTACATAAAACCAAGGATCTCATATCAGCACCCCATCAGTCCTGATTCTGTCAATCATTTAAAAGTCTCTGATCTGCAGTCAGTAGCTACGATGATAAAGTAAAGTTTGTGGGTTTGTCGGTGTAACGTTCAATGGGACTAGGCAACAGGAGGTGTCTAGAATTTCACCTTGTGTTTCCGACATAAACATTACATACAGTGGGGCAAAAAAGTATTTAGTCAGCCACCAACTGTGCAAGTTCTCCCACTTAAAAAGATGAGAGAGGCCTGTAAATTTTCATCATAGGTACACTTCAACTATCACAGACAAAATGAGAGAAAAAAATCCAGAAAATCACATTGTAGGATTTTTAATGAATTTATTTGCAAATTATGGTGGAAAATAAGTATTTGGTCAATAACCAAAGTCTCACTCTCGCTCTCTCTCTCTCTCTCTCAGCTAGGGGGCACTATTTTTTTATGTTTGGAAAAATAACGTTCCCAAAGTAAACGGCTTATTTCTCATGACCAGATGCTAGAATATGCATATAATTGACAGATTAAGATAGAAAACACTCTAAAGTTTCCAAAACTGTAAAAATATTGTCTGTGGGTATAACAGAACTGATATTGCAGGCAAAATCCAATCAGGAAGAGCCTCTTATTTTGAAACCTCTGTGTTCCTATGCGTGCCTGTCCTCCATTTAAAGGGATATCAACCAGATTCCTTTTTCTGTGGCTTCCCTAAGGTGTCAACAGTCTTTAGACATAGTTTCAGGCTTTTATTTTGAAAAATGAGCGTGAAGGATCACATTACGTAAGTGGAGTGGTGGGGGCTACACACTCGGTTGATACATTATCGAATATATATTTTAAAAACTAACGGAGGAATGATTATAAAAAACGTTTGACATGTTTCTGT
The DNA here is from genome assembly GCF_013265735.2 of Oncorhynchus mykiss. Lineage (NCBI taxonomy): Eukaryota > Metazoa > Chordata > Actinopteri > Salmoniformes > Salmonidae > Oncorhynchus > Oncorhynchus mykiss. Next base: position 19,450,559 of record NC_048579.1, read on the forward strand.
GGACATTATGAAGACTATTTGGAATTTCCGTTTGCGTTGTCGTGACCGTTCTTTCCTGTGGATTTCTGAACATAACGCGACAAACAAACGTTGGTATTGTGGTGGCTAAAAATAATTTTTATGGAACAAAAGGAACATTTGCTGTGTAACTGGGAGTCTCGTGAGTGAAAATATACGAAAATCATCAAAGGTAAACGGTTAATTTGATTGCTTTTCTGATTTTCGTGACCAAGCTTCCTGATGCTAAGTGTACATAATGCTATGCTAGGCTATCGATAATCTTACCCAAATGCTTGGATTGCTTTCGCTGTAAAGCATCATTTCAAAATCTGGGTGATTAACAAAATGCTAAACTGTGTTTCAAAATATTGCACTTGTGATTTCATGAATATGAATATTTTCTAGTAATATTATTTGAATGTTGCGCTATGCTTTTCAGCGGTTGCAGACTAAAATTATCCCGCTACAGGGATTGGTAGCGTCAAGAAGTTAACAGCTCCGCGTTACACTCGCTTTAAAGCACAAAAATTATGAACATTTCAGTTTTATGACATACAGTTCACGGGGAGAACGTTAGCCAAATGGCACAACTGAGCACCTTTGCATATTTTATTTATTTATTTAACCTTTATTTAACCACAAAGGGCTCATTGAGATTAAAATCTATTTTTCAAGAGCTCCCTGGCCAAGATAGGCAGCACCAAGTCATTACAAAAAAATTAGACAGACGACATGAAAAACTACAAGTAGTCTAGTAAAAACCATTGAATTCACAAGAGTATAAAACAGCAAATTAAAAACATTGACAGGTCAGGGAATCAGCCTCAAAATCCTTCATCAGTGATTTAAAAACACCAATCGGGACAAGTTCTTCCAGTTTAAAGGTATTTTGTAAGGTGTTTCAAGACGATGGCGCGGAGTACATCAAAGCCCTTTTACCAATTTCAGTTGGGACATTTGGAACAGTTAGCAGGATAAAGTCCAGCAAACGAAGAGAGTACCCACCACATTTCTGAACAATAAAAATACACAAATAAAAAGGTAGTAAACCCCAAATGGCTTTGTAAATAAAAGTATACCAGTGACTGAGCCTACGAGTGACTAGAGAAGGCCAGCCAACTCTGGTATAACATTAGTGTAACTCCTTGATCCATGCCTTGTCTTGTGCAGAGAGCATTTAATTGACCATTTTGAATAGGTTTACACTCTCGCTGTCTCTCTCTCTCGCCAGACTCCTATCAGCTCCTATCAGACCAGATAGACCTTAGCTCAGCTAAAGCCGTTACAGTGGTGCATACAGTATGAGGTAGTTTGAAATGCAGGTGCTTTTCTGGCTGGCTTTAGTGAACACCAACATGATGGTATCTGTCTGTTTGGACTGAATGGTTTTTTTCTTGTAAAATAAATGTTGTACATCAACTGATTGCATCAAACATCAATATGAAGTGAATGTGTTGAAACCACATCCCTTGTTTTAACTTAATATGGACTCATCATTTCTGCCATGTGCAGTATGATGTCACATCCTTTTCCTCAAGTAATTTGAGATCAAGTGGACAACTGCTGCTCTGGTGTACTTATATTATGTTATACACTGAGTATACCAAACATTAGGAACACCTTCCAAATATTGAGTTGTACGCCCTTTTGCCCTCAGAACAGACGCAATTCGTCGAGGCATGGACTCTACAAGGTGTCGAAAGCGTTCCACAGGGATGCTGACCCATGTTGACTCCCACAGTTGTGTCAAGATGGCTGGATGTCCTTTGGGTGGTGGACCATTCTTGATACACACAGGAAACTGTTTAGTGTGAAAAACCCAGCAGCATTGCATTCTTGACACAGACCGATGCGCTTGACACCTACTACCATGGCCCTTTCAAAGGCATTTTCATCTTTTGTCTTGCCCATTCACCGACAATGGCACACATACACAATCCATGTCTCAATCGTCTCGAGGCTTAAAAATCCTTCTTTAAAATGTCTCCTCCCCTTCATCTACACTGATTTGAAGTGGTTTTAACAATAAGGGATCATATCTTTCACCTAGCTTTGTTTCCCTGAGAATCTGGGAAGGTGAAAGTTCTCATTACTTTGAAATAGATGCATCTATAGGCACTTTACCAACATATTTACTACCACTACTTCCAGCTGCCTCTATGCACAGAACATATTTTGTCTAACATGCATTTAATGTTTTATACATTTCTTGTGGCTGAAGCATCTGCGAGAAGGAGTCACTTTAGCCTATTGAGATGCACAAATGCGTTTTCTCTTGGATGTTTTACTGGAATGAAATCGAGTTTCAAAGTTGAGTTTCATCATAAAGACACAATATATGAACAGTTCCCAAGTAGCCATTCAAGTTTATTATTGAACCATTTGCGATTGGCTCAAATGCCCAAGGCCTCTAACTTCCTCTTACTCCTCTCTGGCTTGGGACTGGAGTGTGATATTTCTGTACAGTCATTTTCCTCTCTTCTATATTAGTTCAACAAAAACTACGGAGGCAGTGTCCTGTAGAGCCAATCACTTACTAATTGGAGCCTCCACAACTCAATCTCCACTAGCTAACTATAATTATCTCCGCAACCAGGCGATATGTGTACATTTGGTTCCCCTGCATATGTTGCACCCATCTGTGTGTGTGTCGCATTCAAGTTTTCAAGCACATTTTTCTTTTGATGAAATTGTCACAGCCGTTAACAGTCACAGTTTTTGAAGTTGTTGCATGTGTTTGTGTGTGCATGTGCGTGCGCGAGCTTGCAAGTGTGTGATTAATTCGATTTGTGTTTTGGATTGTGTTCAAGGACACCCCAATCCAGAACATTTCCTGTGGGAGGAGTACTTACAAGACAACGGTTCCACGGCGGTTCCAAGCCAGGCTTTCTGTATGGTAAGCAATAGGCATGGAACAGCAGGCTAGCCTTGTATCAGCCAACTGTGTGTATGTTGCACAGCACCATTGTTATTCCCAGCCTCTGCTGCAATCTAATGGCTGATTTAGTGTTTCATAATGATTCCTTTTATTGTCTAAAAATAACTACGAACAATTGTAATTGAAGGCAGTTTAATAACTGTTGTGGTTCAGTTCCTTTTCACAATAATGACACAAGTCATGTTTTTCTCAGTTTGACATTAGTTTGTCTCTTTCCCAGACCTGTCTTTCTCATTCAGAAACTTCTGTTTCAAAACGGTTCTTTCCCATAAAGAACTCCACTGTCAGCCTCCTCTTCCCCTGTGACATCTGCACAGCACAATTTCACACCCTCAAATCCTCACCTCTGGCTGACAGGGCCTGTCCTCTCCTCTGCTCTCCTCCACTCTGCATGTTCTGCTCTTCTCTCTCAGAGATGTGTACAGTGTCCTGTCTTCTGCCTCCTCCCTTCCTCTTTCTCTCTCTCTCTTTCGCATGTCCTCTCCTGTCTTCTTTCTCTCTCCCTCTATTTTGGCTGGGAAGTGCATGGGCCTTTTTGGGAGTCTCGACAGGCTTGACTGCCATCTCTAACGCCCTTTCTCTCCGCCCCCTCTCTTCCTCCTCTCTCGTCACAGAGAGCGCCTCACAGTTTCCAGGTGAACATGAAGCTGGAGGTGGTGGACAGGAGGAACCCCATGCTGGTCCGCGTGGCCACCGTCTCAGACACTGAGGACTACAGGGTCAAGGTGAGTGGAAAGGAAAGGGAGATACCTAGTCAGTTGTACAACTGAATGCATTCAATTGAAATGTGTCTTCCGCATTTAACCCAACCCCTCTGAATCAGAGAAGTGCGGGGGGCTGCCTTAATCGACTTCCACGTCATCGCCGCCCGGGGAACAGTGGGTTAACTGCCTTGCTCAGGTGCAGCATGACAGATTTTTACCTTGTCAGCACGGGATTCGATCCAGCAACCTTTCGGTGACTGACCCAACGCTCCTAGCCGGTGAAGGGTTGGGGTTAGAGAGAGAACAATGGAGTGAGAGAGAGAGAAGTGAGGAAATGAGTAATAGATGAAATGAGAGGAAGAGCTTTTTAGAGTGAAAAAAGGAAAGAGTGAGGCAGGGGATGCGAGGAGGTTGTGCATGTGGGAAGAAGTGAGGGGGGTGGTAGTCAGGGTGAGGAGGCTTGCTGGAGTGACATGGCAGATGGAGGTTTTAGGGTTTGGTACGTCTCTGTGAAATGAGCAGGCTGGCAGTCTGCAGAAACCACTTGGTGGTGCTGCTCTTGTTAAACCACTAACAAGCTTAACAAGCCTTGTACTGAGACTTGATAGGTTGTAGTGTGTGTGTGTACTGCATGCCTATATGTTTGCGCATGCATGATGTGTATATGCATGTGTGCATGCAGGTCATAATTGACAGAGCAGAGTGCCTTGTATCTCACCATTTTCGTCCTATTACATCACACTGCTCAGTCAGTAGAGGAGGAATCCACTGATTCTTTCATGATTACGTGATCAGGCAGGCGCCATTAACCAACCATGGCTTTAGCATGGGTCAAAGCAGGTTATACAGTGCCTTCAGAAAGTATTCACACCCCTTGACTTTTTCCACATTTTGTTGTGTTACAAACTGGGATTCAAATGTATTTAATTGTTATTTTTGTCAACGATCTACACCTAATACTCTAACATTTGTAAATAATTAATGAAAAACAACACTAATATATCTTGATTAGATAAGTATTCAACTCCTGAAGTCGATACATGTTAGAATCACCTTTGGCAGTGATTACAGCTGTGGGTCTTTCAGGATAAGTCTCTAAGAGCTTTCCACACCTGGATTGTGCAACATTTGGCCATTTATTCTTTAAGCACTGTCAAATTTGGATGTTGGTCATTGAAAGACAACCATTTTCACGTCTTGCCATAGATTTTCCAGCAGATTTAAGTCAAAACTTAACTAGGCCACTCAGGAACATTCACTGTCTTCTTGGTAAGCAGTGTAGATTTGGCCTTGTGTTTTAGGTTATTGTCTGGCTGAAAGGTGAATTCATTTCCCAGTGTCTGGTGTAAATTAGACTGAACCAGGTTTCCTCTGGGAACTTGCCTGTGCTTAGCCCATTCTGTTTCTTTTTTTATCCTGAAAAACTCCCCAGTCCTTAACGATTACAAACATAACTATAACATGATGCAGCCACCATTATGCTTGACAAAATGGAGTCATACTCAGCAATGTGTTGTATTGGATTTGCCCCAAACATAACTTTTTCTATTCAGGACAAATTGCTTTGCCACATTTTTAATTTTTAATGCCTTGTTGCAAACAGGATGCATGTTTTTGGAATATTTTTATTCTGAACAGGCTTCCTTCTTTTCACTCTGTCAATTAAGTTAATATTGTGGAGTAACTATAATGTTGTTGGTCCACCCTCAGATTTTCTCATACCACAGCCATTTAACTCTGTAAATGTTTTAAAGTCATCATTGGCCTCATTATGAAATCCATGAGCGGTTTCCTTCCTCTCCTGCAACTGAAGCTGGAGATCCATATCTCCCTCTCTAACTTTTAGCGTCAGCTGTCAGAGCAGCTTACCGATCACTGCAGCTGTACACAGCCCATCTGTAAATAGCCTATCCAACCAACTATTTACCTCATCCCCATATTTGTTTTTGTTTTTCTGCTCTTTTGCACACCAGTATTTCTACTTGCACATCCTCATCTGCACATATATCACTCCATTGCTAATAGGCCACTATTGGCCTATTTATTGCCTTACCTCCTTACTTCATTTGCACACACTGTATACAGATTTTTCTGTTGTGTTATTGACTGTACGTTTGTTTATCCCATGTGTAACTCTGTGTTGTTGTTTTTGTCGCACTGCTTTGCTTTATCTTGACCAGGTCACAGTTGTAAATGAGAACTTGTTCTCAACTGGCCTTCCTGGTTAAATAAAGGTGAAATAAATAATAAAGTTTCAAACAGTGCCTAACTAGGAGCAGTTAACAACTGTGGATTTGGAACTGGGTCTATTATTGTTAATCCTGGTGTCTCAAAACGTTATTTTTTTGTTACTGTCTCTTTATACGATTGAAAGAGCATTTTAAACATGATTTCAGTGCTCTGTCTTTAGGAAGGCTTTCTGTTGATAGCTGTGCTCTTTGGTGTCCTTGTCTCCTGTAGCGTCAGCTGTGTTCTTTGTGTATGTTGGCCTGTTTAATTGTCCATTATAATACATGTTTTTCTATTTGGTTTAAATGTTTTATTGTCTGTACAGTATTTTGAGATTATTCTGTATAGTGAAAAGCCCTTTATGAATGTCAGATATTATTTTTAGTACTAATGTTGCTGTCTCTCCCTTTTGCTCTCTCTCGCTCTCTCTGTATTACTCAGATCCATTTTGACGGCTGGCATGAGAAGTTTGACTTCTGGGTGGACTCTGACCTGCCGGACCTTCACCCTGTGGGCTGGTGTGCCCGGACAGGTCATCCCCTGGAACCCCCCCTTTGTGAGTTCACCACCCCTGTATGTGTGTGTGCTCTTCGCTAACCATTCCAACTCAACGCTCACATGTACACACAAATCAATGCACTCGTCCATGCATCTCAAGGACCTCTCCATCCATTAAATCCCCACTATTGATTTTGTCCCTTTCAGAGGTGAATCTCACTGACATTAGAGCACAGCTATCTGATGTATGGGTGCAAAGTCTTTTCTATGGCACAAGGCTTTGTACTGCGCTCTAAATCCTAACCACAACTCCACAGCCAATAGCACAGTATCCCTGCCCTAAAAACAACTTTAAAGTAACTGTCCAGTGAAAATCTCACTTTTAAATGTTCATATTCTGTTATCACTTATCCAAATAATGTAGTTGACTCGTCTTATAATCATATTTCTGGCCAAAGCATAAATTGGAGATAAAAACACACCTCAAACGTTTATCTCAAAACATTAAAAAGAAAAACACTTGAAATTTGCTTGGATAATGACATCATTATCTTTGGCGGAGACAGGCCCGTGTGTCACTAATCCAGCAACCTTTTCATTTTTTTCAAATTCTCCGGTGGGGAGAAGGATTTTTCTCGAGACTAGGTGAGACATGTGCTCACTGCACACAGGCAAGGTAGTTAGCTAGCAAGCAAGCCAAACAATCCACAGCTGATCTTGGCAAAAAGGACAAAGCCTATCTCGCCAGTCACTTCTATTTCAAGTTATGTGGTTTGTAAAAGTTGGCCTGCTGGCAGTTATCTAAGGTTAGCATGCTAATGGTAGCAATCGTTAGCTAAGAAAGCAAGTCAAAGCAGATCTTTTACACAACAACCATCTTGCCATTCCATTTTATTTTAAATCCTGTATTTTGTAGCTAAAAGTGTTATGTCAAGAGAACTTCGCTGTTGTGTTAGCTGTTGTTGACTGATATAGATAGCAGTAGTAGCTAGCTAGCTTCATGACTAACGTAAACTCACGTAAACTCGTACATCGCCTTGGTCCGTACAATTGCCCTTATTTTAGCGCCCCAAAAATGTAATACTTTCAGGTCAACTGTAATGTCAATACCATTGTAAACCACAAATTCCAACAGAATCAATTACATGACCTAACACTGCCCGTTTCTGCATAATTCAAGCAGGCAATGAGCCCATTGGGTCTTTTTAAAAATGGCAGGTGGGGAAGCAAAACTAATGCGTGATAGTGAGAGGAGAGTGTGGGAAAATTGCTTTTTTTCACTCAATCTGTCCAACTTATCACCTTATCGCCTCTAAAATGTAAATAAAACACTATAAAGAGTTTATATAATGTGTCATTAGATACCTATTTGAAGGTTTGTGTCGAATTTGAATCGGGTTTTTATGGCGGTGCTAAAGTGAACTAAGAAGTAAACAGAGGCTTTGAGAATGATGATCGCATGCAATGATGATGCAAAAAATGACTAGGTATCCCCCCACTGTCCATTTCTTGTTTTTAAAGGATGAGAGAAGTGCTACACCTGGTGGAGATTGATTGTAAGACAGAAATAGTTGCTTTATATGCGTGCTGTACTTTACGACATGACACGTCTAGATGTAATGGAGGGTCCGTTTTTTTAAACTTTTCTCCAATACAATAGAGCCATTACCATGTCGATCAACGCTTGAATAGAAACCTAGTTCACACCCCCAATTTTGATGTCAACACAGTCGCTACAGTCCCATTAGTTTTCTTTGTAGCCTCGCTTGAATGTTGCGGTTGGGGTGAGTTTACGTTAGCTAGTTACGTAGCTAACAACAAAAATATCAGCAATATAGTGACAGTGAAGTAAAAGAACAGAAATGACTCACACTTGTGAAATAATCAGCCTGCATTTATTGCTGTTATAGTGACGTGCCCTAGTAGTTCCATTGTGCATTTCCATATTCTGAATCCATTCATACTATTTGACTTGGTGCAGACAGGCTCGGGCAGTCTGCCCCAGTGCCCCCATGTGGGAGCTAATGTGAATATCCAAGTGTATACATGTCTCATTGGCTGAGCAGTCAAATCAGTAAAAAAAAAATGTACCAGTATACACCCAAACCACTCAGGGCACAGGGAAATATACTTTTTATAACATCCGAAATTATATTTTTTTGGAAGGACATCTATTTAATTCATATTGTATTTCATTTTAAAATCTGGAACACTGGACAGATACTTAAATTTATAGCAAAGTAGTCGTTGTGATTGACAAGTTGGCACAGTGCGAGAAATCGACAAAAGTATTTTTGTCTGCACAGACTAATCACTTGACCTTTGAAGAATTTTTCTTCATTTTCGATGATGGCTGTGATTGTTTTTCTTGATGTATTACCATTGACAGTTCCATAATGATTTAGGGATACAATATAAATGGCTGCAACAGAAATCATATTAGAAATAAAAAACACAACTCTAATCTTATTCCAAGTGGAGGACTTGTGACTAGTGGAATAAATCTTTTCAATTTCCCCTTTTGGTAAACACATTTGGGACTGTGTGTGTGTGTGTGTGTGTGTGTGTGTGTGTGTGTGTGTGTGTGTGTGTGAGTTTTGTCTTGGCACCGGCAATACAGGCCATAAACCTGACTTGAATTCTATGTCTTATTTGGTTCTGAAGCTTGGTGCTTGATATATTATGGCAAGATAAATGTTTGATGTTGCTCTAGATGTCTTAATCTAACACATAAGCAGAACCATAAGGGCTATTTGTCTACCCTGACACTCAAAATACTTATTGGTCTACCCCAGCTAATCCTCTGTAAGGTCTCATTCATTGTAACTTCATTTCAAATAGATACTCATAACGCATGGGTTTGCACAGTTGGATAACTAAAACCCATGTTATAGGCGATGAGGCTATATAGGATAAAACATGGGTTTAAGTTATCCAACAGTGAAAACACTTGCATGATGAGTATCCATCTGAAATTAAGTTACAATGAATGACAATTTATGGAATTCAAGTTAAGTTTATGGCCTGCACAGTGCCTTCGGAAAGTATTCAGACCCTCTGACTTGTTCCACATGTTGTAACATTACAACCTTATTCTAAAATAGATTAAATAATCAGCAATCTACACACACTAACCCATAATGACAAAGCGAAAACAGGTGCATCCTGTTTCCATTGATCATCCTTGAAATGTTTCTACAACTTGATTTGTCTCCACCTGTGGTAAATTCAATTGATTGGACATGATTTGAAAAGGCACAAACCTGTCTATATAAGGTCCCACAGTTGACAGTGCATGTCAGAGCAAAAACCAAGCCATGAGGTCGAAGGAATTGTCCGTAGAGCTCAGAGACAGAATTGTTTCGAGGCACAGAACTAGGAACGAGTAACAAAACATTTCTGCAGCATTGAAGGTCCCCAAGAACACATTGCCCTTCATCATTCTTAAATGGAAGAAGTTTGGAACCACCAAGACTCTTCCAAGAGCTGGCCGCCCAGCAAAACTGAGCACTCGGAGGAAAAGGGCCTTGGTTTTTGGTCAAACTTCCAGAAGGACAACCATCTCTGCAGCACTCCACCAATTAGGCCTTTATGGTAGATTGGCCAGACGGAAGCCACTCTTCAGTAAAAGGCACATGACAGCCAGCTTGGAGTTTGCCAAAAGGCTACTTAAGACTGTCAGATCATGAGAAACAAGATTCTCTGGTCTGATGAAACCAATAACTCTTTGGCCTGAATGCCAAGTGTCACATCTGGAGGAACCTGGTACCATCCCTACGGTGAAGTATGGTGGTGGCAGCATCATGCTGTGGGGATGTTTTTCAGCAGCAGGGGCTGGGAGATTAGCCAGGATCGAGGCAAAGATGAACGGAGCAAAGTACAGTGAGATCCCTGATGAAAACCTGTTCCAGACTGCTCAGGATCTCAGACTGGGGCGAAGGTTCACCTTCCAACAGGACAATGACCCGAAGCACACAGCCAAGACAATGCAGGAGTGGCTTCGGGACAGGTCTCTGAATGTCCTTGAGTGGCTCAACAAGAGCCCGGACTTGAACCCGATCGAACATCTCTGGAGAGACCTAGACCTGAAAATAGCTGTGCAGCAAAACCCCCTCTAGGTTAGATTACTCGTTGGTTATTACTGCATTGTCGGAACTAGAAGCACAAGCATTTCGCTACACTCGCATTAACATCTGCTAACCATGTGTATGTGACAAATACATTTGATTTGACTCCCCATCCAACCTGACAGAGCTTGAAAGGCTCTGCAGAGAAGAATGGGAGAAACTCCCTAAATACAGGTGTGCCAAGCTTGTAGCATCATACCCAGTAAGACTCAATACTGTAATCACTGCCAAAGGTGCTACAACAAAGTACTTAGTAAAAGGTCTGGATACTTGTGTAAACGTGATATATCAACAACAAAAAATTATATTAATTTGCTAACACTTCTAAAAACTTGTTTTTGCTTTGTCAGTATGGGGTATTGTGTGTAGATTGAGGAGAAAAAAACGATTTCATTCATTTTAGAATAAGGCTGTAATGTAACAGAATTTTGAAAAAGTTAAGTGGTCTGAATACTTTCCAAAGGCACTGAATGTAGTTAATATACCACTGAATACATATGCTGACCCAATTTTACCTACTTGCCTGTTGACTAAATCAATCAATGAATAGCAAGCGTTATCTTCAAACTCTTTCTTGCCAGCCTCAAGCAAGCCTTGTGATTGGTTTGTTGGTTGTCATCCCCATCCAGCACACACAGGACCTTCTGACCTTAAGAGCTCCGTGACCCAGGGAGTGTGCCCCACTCCGGGCTGCAGGGGTGTGGGCCACATCAAAGGAGCCAAATACACAGGACACCACAGGTAAGACACCTATTGATGACTACATTGTCTGACAATATCTGCCGGTCCAGAAAAATCGCCAAGCCCCTAAACCCTGTAGATCTGAAGGGATTAGAAAGGTATCAGCAATATGATAGTAGTTCCACCTTGCTCTCTGAAAGGCTTGGTAGCATGTTCACCATGTTGCTTATACCCATCAAATCAAACACATCCTTTCCAATCCCTACAAGTGCTTAGAGGGTAGCAGCTAAGAATTGTTTCTGGGCCAGACCTATCACCAGCTTGGCTTTTCTGATAGCATGTCACCATTGTTTAGAGGCATATTTTGTTTGCTCAGTTTGCTTCTTGTGTGCCCATTGACACCCAGATCAGGAAGGACTGTCACGATCGTCGTAATTAGCGGACCAAGGCTCAGCATGATTGAAGTTCCACATCTTTATTACGGTGAAACTTTAAACAAAAACAATAAACCAATAACGAAACGTGAAAGTAGTGGTGCACAAACACAAAACAATATCCCACAAACACAGGTGGGAAAAATGGCTACCTAAATATGATCCCCAATTAGAGGCAACGATTACTAGCTGCCTCTAATTGGGGACCAGACAAAATACCAACATAGAAATATTGAGCTAGAACACCCCCTAGTCACGCCCTGACCTACTACACCATAGAGAACCAAGGGCTCTCTATGGTCAGGGCGTGACAAGGACTAATAACACAAATTAAGGTGTTATCTACCAACAGCTGGCTTTGGCAAGGTGAGATGTGGATGCCATTGTCTGTGGGTAATAAATATGCTGCTGTAACTGCAGCATTGCATGGCCTGTTGGTTGGCTCCATGCAACAATAGTGAGAGTATGTTGCTAGCATTAACATCTAGCTGACCTGGGCTTCTCTGTGGGGGAGAGGGCTGCAGCCAGCCGGGTTCTAAGATTTTTACCTAGGGGAGCCAGAGGTGCCTCCACAAAGGAGAGGAGAAAAAGGGATGATGGAGGAGAGGCACTCCTGGACCATGTTCACTCACGGAGCTCACATACGAGTAGCCTAGAGAAGTTAATCCTGCAGCTTGCAGGCCTGCTCCATGCTCTTCTCCCTGCCAAGACTCTGCCTGACTAACTGCCAAAGCAGCAGCGCACAGTCTATCACCGGCTGTCATACCACTGAGGTTATGGCCCTCTCTAACCCATTTGTTTTACAAAACACACCGCTTTGCAGAGTGCTTGGTGGAAATTCTTAGTTTTTGATTATTGAAGAGGATGTGTCTTTGAATATATGGCACTATAGGTGAGAAAATTAGGAATCTTGCCGACTAATTTTAATTTGATTAATTAATTTTATTTTGACAATGCCAGGTGTTGACTTTTTCAATAAACAAACTGTAGATCTCTCTCTGTTTTTATAATGTAGTTGGCAATACTATATGACAATGATAGTAGTAGTCCTTACATTCACCCCTCTGCTCCTCCCTCTCTCCCTCTCTCTGTCTCCCTGAGCGTCTGTCTGAGGATTCAACTCGCCCTCTGCTATTTTTGTGCCTCACCTTTTCCAAGGATATAATCAACTCTGAATGGAATGAGGGTGGAGTGTGCATATTCCCCCCCCCCCCCCCCCCCCCCCCCCCCAGCACACCCCTCTCCACAGCCCACTGGTGGATCCTTCTGATCAAGAAACAGAAAGACATTCAGTGACAGAGTCCTCCACAACCACAGTACCATGCTTTAAGCCCTGTTACTGCAGCAAAAGAAAAACTCTCTAGAAACGTGGCTCTAACCCAACTTCATTAGCAAATAATTTGAATTTCATCTGCATCAATTATCATAAACTCAGAACTTCAGTTTTATGTGGAGAATAACATATGCGGGTAGGAATATGTGACCGACTAGCTCGATTCGGTCTTATGTAGCAAAATTTCTAATTGTGTATTTTACATTGGATAAAAGTAGAGACTCCGAACTAGAAAATGTTGCTAAACTTGTAACGTCACTTTTTGAGAAAATGGACCTGAAATGTTTTGGTACACCTACTGGAGAGCTCTTCTTTGTCTACACCCATACAGCATAATTCACACCCTCTTAAGCCTTAGCCCCACCCATGTTTTTATGTTATCCAGAGCATTGGTGACTGCAACTGTGCTGCAGACAACAATTAAATTGCTCTTTTTTGCCAACGTTTACTGACACCGGAGGTATTCAACTAGTGTTGATCATTTGTAAATTCGTATACATAGATGGATGTTTCTCCCTCTTTCACGGATGGATGATTGCACTTGGTTTGAAGATGTCATCCGGAGACAGGTGTTTTATACAACAGTCTACTGTGTGTTCTCTTTTTGACTCGGTCTGCATATTTGCAATCAAACGCCAGCATTTTCTCAATTTCCTTAACTATCAAACTCTAATGCCACTGATTTAAAACTCGGTTCTCCAGAAAGTGGAGAGCAACACTTTTGCAGTTCTCCTACGTGATATCTTTCAAAAAAGCTCTGTTACTAAGGATTACCTACACAAACTGATCAGCGCATGTTATAGACCGAAGCGTGCTACATGGCAGAACAATCTGAACTCATCTCTAGGCATGTCCAACCCACCCATTATCTCAGCCAATCATGGCTAGCGGAAAGGTTCCTGTCTTTTTCCATGGCTAAACCAACTAGTCTCGTAATTTAACAATTGAATTCCTATTTACAGATGGCATACAAGTGTGTTAAGGCACATGAAAGTTTGCATGTTCCAGATGGCATTTCTGCCCCCCAAAAAACATTTTTATAAAAAAAAAGTTTACGTTCAAATGGCTCTTCTATGAAGTAGTGATGCGCGACATACGCGTCGTTTCCTGAAACGAGTCACATATAAATCACTTATTTTATGTTATTGTGGCATGTTTTCATTCTTTAATGGCCCCCGTCATTTGAGTAAACGGTTGTGACTGCTCAGAGGCTGTTGGGAGCAGAGACACTGAGGCTCACATTATTACACACATAAACACACAGGAACACAAACACACACAGCTGTATTCAGTCATCTGTGCAGTGCATGGTAATAAAAACATAATTCGACATCCATATTAAAATAACTAATCAGGAAGCTGAGAGCTATTTCATACCCCCACGACATTATGCTCCGGCACCCTCAATGATTTTGATGAAAGTATTATTTTTAATTCCAGAGGCGTTATTGGTGAAGAGGTAATATTATCCAAGTTTGAATTTTGGCATTAGCCTGAAGGTTTGGGAGTGTGGGAGCTCATCTACTGCTCGAGTCGAGCGTTATGCAATCTCATTATAATAATCTCATGAATATTTATAAAACAGTGACTTACTTTACTTTGAAGAAAAATAAATGTACATTTGTATGTGTTGAGGGACCTTCAGGGTGTTATACAATTCACCTTTCAATGATAATGGGTTTAACTTTTGACCTCAAAGGGTCAACTCATTTACAGAATACGACGCCGCACAAAGACAGGGCATGTTCATTTCCATTGAGATAACATTTGAATGGAAAGTGCCCACTTTAGCGCCGTGCCTGGGCGTTAGAAGAGCCCAGCACAGCTCTTTCCTGCAGTACAAATTGATCTTATCTCTCTAAACCATCTGCAGTGGAGGAAAGGGCACAGAGTGGGGCGACCAACCCCTCTGAACAGCGTAATTTTAGCTTCTCAACACTCAGACTACTGCTGCAATCTATTTTTGAGCTACTAAAACCCTCCCGCTTCAGTCGCCTGTAGTTCCATCATGCAGCATTTTGTTTTAATGAACGCAAGCATGGTCGATTTCCACAGCTGGCGTCAACATAAATTGTCTCATTGTCTGCTGAGAGCGCAGTTTCATCCCCTTATCAAAATGCACAGATGTATGTGTTTTTTTCCTTGGCCTGTGCTACGGTTTAGTTGGTTCCAAGGTAGAAGTGTGTCTGTGTCTGTCTGTATGTGTGTCGGCTCAATTTATGGCAACAGATGCAGGCCTACAGTGTATTCGGAAAGTATTCAGACCCCTTGACATTTTACACATTTTGTTACGCTACAGCCTTATTCTAAAATGTATTACATTTTTTCTCATCAATCTACACACAAAACCCCATAATGACAAAGCAAAAACAGGTTTTTAGACATGTTTGCAATTTTATAAAGAAAGTATTCAGACCCTTTACTCAGTACTTTGTTGAAGCACCTTTGGCAGCGAATACAGCCTCAAGTCTTCTTGGATATGATGCTACAAGCTTGTAGCCCTGCATTTGAGAAGTTTCTCCCATTCTTCTCTGCAGATCCTCTCAAGCTCTGTCAGGTTGGATGGGGAGTGTTGATGCACAGCTATTTTCAGGTCTCTCCAGAGATGCTCGATCGGGTTCAAGTCCGGGCTCTTACTGAGCCACTCAAGGACATTCAGAGACTTGTCCTGAAGCCACTCCTGCATTGTCTTGGCTGTGTGCTTATGGTCGTTGTCCTGTTGGAAAGAGAACCTTCGCTCTAGTCTGAGATCCTGAGCGGTCTGGAAAAGGTTTTCATCAGGGATCTCACTGTACTTTTCTCCGTTCATCTTTGCCTCGATCCTGGCTAATCTCCCAGTCCCTGCCGCTGAAAAACATCCCCACAGCATGATGCTGCCACCACCATACTTCACTGTAGGGATGGTGCCAGGTTTCCTCCAGAAGTGACGCTTGGCATTCAGGACAGAGAGTTCAATCTAGATTTCATCAGACCAGCGAATCTTGTTTCTCATGATCTGAGAGACGTTTAACTTCTTGGTGACAGGGAGGCAGTATTGAGTAGCTTGGAGGAATAAGGTGCCCAGAGAAACTGCCTGCTACTCTGTCGCAGATGCTAATATATGCATATTATTAGTACTATTGGATAGAAAACACCCTGAAGTTTCTCTAACTGTTTGAATGATGTCTGTGAGTATAAAAGTACTCATATGGCAGGCGAAAACCTGAGACAAATCCAACCAGGAAGTGGGAAATCTGAGGTTTGTAGTTTCATTTAAGTGATTGCCTATCCAATATGCTGTGTCTATGTTGCCAGATTGCACTTCCCAAGGCTTCCAGCAGATGTCAACAGTCTTTAGAAAGTTGTTTGAGGCTTCTTTTGTGGAAGGGTGTCGAATAAGAGCTGTTTCATCAAGTGAACTAGGCTGAGGCCAATCAGTTGTTTACTGCGCGGTGACACGGGCGTGCCATTCCTTATTTTTTTCTCTGTAATGAATATGCTTCTGTCCGGTTGGAATATTATTGAAGATTTATTATAAAAAGACCCTAAGGATTGATTGTAAACATCATTTGACATGTTTCTACAAACTGTAATGCAACTCTTTTGACTTTTCGTCTGGATTTTGCCCTCATGCATTGTGCCTTTGGAAGAGTGAACTAAACGCGCAAACAAAACGGAGGTATTTGGACATAAATATGGACATAATTGAACAAAACAAAAATTTCTTGTGGGAGTCCTGGGAGTGCATTCCGATGAAGATCAGCAAAGGTAAGTGAGGATTTATAATGCTATTTATGACTTTTGTTGACTCTACAACTTGGTGGGTAACTGTATTACTTGCGTTTGTGGCTGAACACTGTTCTCAGATTATAGAATATTGTGCTTTTGCCGTAAAGCTTTTTTAAAAATCTGACACAGCGGTTGCATTAAGAACAAGTTTATCTTTAACTCTATGTAAAACATGTATCTTTCATCAAAGTTTATGATGAGTATTTCTGTTATTTGATGTGGCTCTCTGCAATTTCTCCGGATGTTTTGGAGGGATTTCTGAACATGGCACCAATGTAAACTGAGGTTTTTGGATATAATTATGAACTTGAACGAACAAAACATACATGTATTGTGTAACATTGAGTTCTGGGAATGTCATCTGACGAAGATCGTCAAAGGTTAGTGATAAATTTGATCTATATTTCTGCTTTTGGTGACACCTCTCTTTGGTTAGAAAATGGCTGAATGCTTTCTGTGACTAGTTGCTAACCTAACATAATGATATGTTCTGCTTTCGCCGAAAAGCCTTTTTGAAATCGGACACTGTGGTTGGATTAAAGAGAAGTGTATCTTTAAAATGATGTAAAATACTTGTATGGTTGAGGAATTTTAATTATGAGATTTCCGTTTTTTTTTTATTTGGCGCCCTGCAATTTCACTGTCTGTTGGCGAGGTGGGACGCTAGCGTCCCGAACAATCCCAGAGAGGTTAAGTGCCTTTTGGCAAACTTCAACGGGCTGTCATGTGCCTTTTACTGAAGAGTTGCTTCTGCCTGGCCAATCTACCATAAAGGCCTTATTGGTGGAGTGTTGCAGAGATGGTTGTAATTCTGGACGTTTGACCAAGAACCATTGGGTTCTTGGTCAACTCCCTGACCAAGGCCCTTCTCCTTCGAGTGTTCAGTTGGGCCGGGTGGCCAGTCTAAGAAGAGTCTTGGTGGTTCCAAACTTATTTTATTTAAGAATGATGAAGGCCACTGGGTTTTTGGGGACCTTCAATGCTGCAGAAATACTTTGGAACGCTTCCACAGATCTGTTCCTCAACACAATCCTGTCTCGGAGCTCCACGGACAATTCCTTTGACCTTATGGCTTGCACTCTTAACTGTGGGACCTTAAATAGATAGGTGTGTGCCTTTCCAAATCATGTCCAATCAATTGTCTCCTTATCTATGCCTGTTAACACTGTTTCCAGTGGACATTTTTTCTTAGTAAAATTCATGGCCGGACTTGAGATGCATCGAGGGAGCTGGTCTTATGGACTGTAATGGAGCGTGAAGAAGTGGGCTTTTGTGATGTGTCAGAGGAACCTTTTCTTGTTCTCTGATTTCCCACTCCAAACCAGCTGTAAGTTCCAGTGTTTCCTTTAGCATTGTATAGGCGGATGTGGCCCCCAGCTAAGAGAGTTTGGCCTCTATTGGTTGACAGTTGTCGTGTCAGAGCATGGATGTTGCTTTGGGGGACTTAAGAGGTGCCCAGCCTTGAAAGTAATCTTGGTGGGGGAAACATGTACAACAAATGAGAGCAGTTGGCCCTCACCACCCCACTTGCTGTTACACTTAGTGACCCCTCATTTACTCGTTGTTGTATATTTCTTTGCAGCCAAAAGAATGTAAGGGTTGTCAACTATTGTTGCCTATCAACAATGACAAGCCACCAGGTTCTGACAACTTGGATGGAAAATTACTGAAGATATTGCCACCCATATTTGCCATATCTTCAATCTAAGCCTACTAGAAAGTCTGTGCTCTCCAGGTAGTATCAGGAATTCCCCAGGGCAGCTGTCTAGGACCCTTAATTTTCAATCTTTACTAATGACATGACACTGGCCTTTAGTAAAGCCAGTTTGTCTATGTATGTATGTGGATGACTCCACACTATACATGTCAGCTACACCAGGGAGTGAAATCACTGCAGCACTTAACAAAGAGCTGCAGTTAGTTTCAGATTTGGTGGCAATGAATAAGTAAGTTCTAAATATTTCAAAAACTAAAAGCATTGTATTTGGGAGAAATCATTCACTAAACCCTAAACCTCAACTAAAACCTGTAATACATAATGTGGAAATTGAGCAAGTTGAGGTGACCTAAACTGCTTGAAGTAACCCTGGATTGTAAAACTGTCATGGTCAAAACATGTTGATACAACAGTAGCTAAGATGGGGAGAAGTCTGTCCATAATAAAGCGCTACTCTGGCTCCTTAACTTCTCTAGGGTAGGGTGCACTATTTTCACCTCCGGATGAGAAGCGTGCCCAAAGTAAACTGCCTGCTACTCAGGCCCAGAAGCTAGGATATGCATATAATTGGTAGATTTGGATAGAAAACACTTACAAAACTGTTAAAATAATGTCCGAGTATAACAGAACTGATTTGGCAGGCGAAAACCTGAGAAAAATCCATCCAGGAAGTAGGATTTTTTTTATTTTTGTAGTTTTCTATTCAATGCCATCACACATTTCCTATGCATTCCACTAGATGTCAACAGTCTTTAGAAATTGTTTCAGGCTTGTATTCTGAAAAATGAGGGAGTAAGACCAGTCTGAATGACTGGATCCTAAAGTGTCAGAGTTTTTTTTATGCGCAATCCCGAGAGCGCGCCTTTCTCGTTTACCTTTTATATTGGCAACGTTATTGTCCGGTTGAAATATTATTGATTATTTAGGCTAAAAACAACCTGATGATTGTATATAAACATCGTTTGACATGTTTCTTTGAACTTTACAGATACAATTTGGATTTTTTTTGTCTGCCTGTTGTGACTGCATTTGAGCCTGTCGATTACTGAAGAAAACACACAAACAAAACAGGGTTTTTTGGATATAAAGAGAGACTTTATTGAAGAAAAAAAACATTTATTGAGTAAATTAATGTCTTCTGAGCGCAACCATATAAAGATCATTAAAGGTAAGTGATTAATTTTATCTCTATTTCTGACTTGTGTAACTCTTCTACTTGGCTGGTTACTGTTTGTAATGATTTGTCTGCAGGGCGATGTTCTCAAAAAATCGCATGATATGCTTTCGCCGTAAAGCCTTTTTGAAATCTGACACCGTGGTTGGCTTCAGAAGAAGTTAATCTTTAAACCTATGTGTAACACTTACATGAAGGGCCTCCTGGGTGGCGCAGTGGTTAAGGGCTGTGCCACCAGTGACTCTGGGTTTGCGCCCAGGCTCTGTCGTAACCGGCCGCGACCGGGAGGTCCGTGGGGCGACGCACAATTGGCATAGCGTCGTCCGGGTTAGGGAGGGAGTGGCCGGTAGGGATATCCTTGTCTCATCACGCACCAGCAACTCCTGTGGCGGACCAGGCGCAGTGCACGCTAACCAAGGTTGCCAGGTGCACAGTGTTTCCTCTGACATATTCGTGCGGCTGGCTTCCGGGTTGGATGCGCACTGTGTTAAGAAGCCATGCAGCTTGGTTGGGTTGTGTATCGGAGGACGCATGATTTTCAACCTTCGTCTCTCCCGAGCCCGTACGGGAGTTGTAGCGATGAGACAAGATAGTAGCTACTAACAATTGGATACCACGAAATTGGGGAGAAAAAAGGGGGTAAAATTTAAAATTAAAAAAACACTTACTTGTATGTTTTCTGAATTTTTATAATCAGTATTTCTGTTTTTGAATTTGGCGCTCTGCAATGTCACTGGATGTTGGTCAGGTGGGACGCTACCATCCCACGTACCCTAGAGAGGTTTTAACAAGGCAGGTCCTACAGGCTCTAGTTTTGTTGCACCTGGACTACTGTTCAGTCGTGTGGTCAGGTGCCACAAAGAGGGACCTCTGAAAATTACAGGGCTGCACTGCTGGCCCTTAAATGGACACAGAGAGCTAATATGCATGTATATTTCTCATGGCTCAAAGTGGAGGAGAGACTGACTCCATCACTACTTGCTTCTGTAAGAAGTTTTGAAATGCTGAATGCACCCAGGTGTCTGTTTAAATTACTAGCACACAGCTCGGACACACATGCATACCCCACAATACATGCCACCAAAGGTCTCTTCACAATCCCCAAGTCAAGAACAGACAATGGGAGGCGCACAGTACTACGTAGAGCCATGGCTACATGGAACATTCTTCCACATCAGGTAACTGATGCAAGCAGTAGAATCAGATTTAAAAAACAGATAAAGATACATCTTATGGAACAGCAGGGACTGTGTTCCATAAGACACACACTCTACACACATACACATGGATTTTGTATTATAGATAAGTGGTGGTAGTAGAGTGATGGCCTGAGCGAACACACAATGTTTTGTGAAAAATGTCATGACATGTAATGTCATGTATTATTTTAAATTGTATATAACTGCCTTAATGTTGCTGGACACCAGGAAGAGTAGCTCCTGCCTTGGCAGCAGCTAATGGGGATCCTTAATAAATGCAAATACAAAACTGTATCTGTAAATATATACACTCACTCTGTTAGCCAAGGCCTTAAAAGATAGCTATAGCCTCAAGTTTAAAGAAATAGAGCCAGTTAATTCTGCAGATTAGAGTCCATATTTTCAAAGGAAATTGAAGGACTAACAGAACAGACAGATAGCAATGAAAACTGTACCATAAAGGCTCAGAGTAAGTTGGAGGAAAAACAAAACGAAATGGAGGAACTTATACAAGAAAGATCCAGTGTAATATATTATAAAAAATAAAGCAAACTGGATGGAATATGGGGAAAATGCACCAAATTATTTTTCAATTTTCAACATAGAAATGCTATCTTTTATTTTTTTACTGAAACTTGTTACAAATGATGGAGTCACTCATGATTCACTGAACGATATTTTGAAAGAGGAGGTAAAGTACTTTTGAAAGAGGAGGTAAAGTACTAGAATATGTTTTCATTTCAGTCTCCTCCATCTCCACTAACCTCAGCTAATTGTATGGACTTTTACCCTATTAATAATGTAAAATTAACATCTGTACAGAAAGACTCATATGAAGGCCAAATTACAGAGGAGGAACTTCTTGATGGAATTAAAGCCTTTAAGTATGGGAAAACTCCAGGGCTGGATGGCATACCAGTGGAAGTATACCAGAGGACCATTATAAGCATGTTTTAGCCACTCTTATATAAATGCTAGATTATCGGACACGCAACAAGGTCTGATTTCAGTATTACTGAAACAAGATCCAAGTGGTGTATATATAAAGATCCAGTCCATTGAAAAAATTTGAGGCCTCTTACACTTCAGTGTTGTGATGCAAAAATTCTAGCTAAATGCTTGGTGCATAGACTTAAAATGTTATTATTCATCCTAATCAGACAGTTTTTTTTACATGGACGATACATTGGAGATAATATAAGACAAGTACTGGAAATAGAATACTATGAAATATCGGGGAAACCAGGCCTGGTTTTCGTAGCTGACTTTGAAAATACTTTTGATAAAGTACGACTGGAGTTTATATATAAATGCCTGGAATATTTCAATTTTGGAGAATCTCTTCTAAAATGGGTTAAAGTTATGTATAGTAACCCTAGGTGTAAAATA
The DNA here is from genome assembly GCF_013265735.2 of Oncorhynchus mykiss. Classification (NCBI taxonomy): domain Eukaryota; kingdom Metazoa; phylum Chordata; class Actinopteri; order Salmoniformes; family Salmonidae; genus Oncorhynchus; species Oncorhynchus mykiss. The sequence goes on from NC_048579.1 coordinate 19,472,750, forward strand.
TTAAATAATGGCTACATCTCAAAGTTTTAAACTGTCAACAACGTTTCTATTTATTATTGCCATCGGAATGTTAGCTGTTAAAATTAGAAAAAATGTAAAATAATACAATTAAAATTGTTAAAATTAAAAATAATATTAAAAATCCATGGATTAAAAACTACGGTGTCATTGTACGCTGATGATTCATTTTTTCTTTTAAAGAAATGTTAATTATTATACAAAATTCTTTCTACCAATAGAATGTTATATGTGGGGATACAATCTTCCCAGCTCTGCAGATTTTGCTGCGAGGAGGCAGAGTCAATAGATCATTTATTTTGGTACTGTCCATATGTAGCTTGTTTTTGGTTAGAGGTCCAGGAATGGCTGAAGAATTGCAACATTTACCTAGAACTAACGCTGCAGATAGCACTACTGAGGGATTTGAAAAGTCATAGTCAATCGATCAATAATTTAATAATTATTTTAGCAAACATGTTTATCTTTAATTTACAATCTTTAGAAACTATGAGAATAGATTCATAACTTTTGTGAAGCATCACAGCACAGTTTAAAAATATATGGCAAATAGAAATCCAAAATGGATGGTGTTAAGAGATAGATGGGAGGGGTTTAATGGAGCTGAAAGGTGGGACTAATAACAACAAGGTAACAAATGTAAAACATACGAGGTCTGTGAAATGTATATAGGTTCAGAACTTTTGTGAAATAGCACAGTTACAAATAGAAATCAGATGGACATCAGAAATAGAGGAAGGACAGGACTAAAAATAAACAAAATATAACTATTGTAAAATAGATTGTCTGTAAAATGTGTATAGTTTGTATAAACTGAAGGTAGAAGCCTACGTGTTATTGTTTATTAGTGTACTCCAATTGGGGGAGGGGTGGTAGGGTTTACAGGGAATAATAAAGGTATATTTAAAAAAAGAAAAAAATAGTGTGCACAGTTGAAGTTGGAAGTTTACATTCCAACCTTATTGTGTCATAAACACATTTATCCACTCCACAAATGTCTTGTTAACAAACTATAGTTTTGGCAAGTCTGTTAGGACATCTACTTTGTGCATGACAAGTAATTTTTACCAACAATTGTTTGCAGACAGATTATTTCAGACTGTATCACAATTCAGACTGTATCACAATTCCAGTGGGTCAGAAGTTTACATACACTAAGTTGACTGTGCCTTTAAAAAGCTTGGAAAATTATGTCATGGCATTAGAAGCTTCTGATAGGCTAATTGACATCATTTGAGTCAATTGGAGGTGTTCCTGTGGATGTATTTCAAGGCCTACCTTCAAACTCAGTGCCTCGTTGCTTGACATCATGGGAAAATCAAAAGAAATCAGTCAAGACTGAAGCTCAGGAAGAAGACGCGTTCTGTCTCCTAGAGATGAATGTATTTTGGGTGTGAAAGGTGCAAATCAATCCCAGAACAACAGCAAAGGACCTTGTGAAGGTACAGGGGGAAACAGGTACAAAAGTATCAATATCCACAGTAAAACGAGTCCTGTATCGACATAACCTGAAAGGCCGCTCAGCAAGGAAGAAGCCACTGCTCCAAAACCGCCATAAAAAAGCTTGACTATGGTTTGCAACTGCTCATGGGGACAAAGATCGTACTTTTTGGAGAAATGTCCTCTCGTCTGATGAAACAAAAATATAATTGTTTGGCCAAAATGACCATCGTTATGTTTGGAGGAAAAATGGGGATGCTTGCAAGCCGAAGAACACCATCCCAACCGTGAAGCACAGGGGTGGCAGCATCATGTTGTGGGGTTGCTTTGCTGCAGGAGGGACTGGTGCATTTCACAAAATAGATGGCATCATGACGCAGGAACATTATGTGGATATATTGAAGCAACATCTCAAGGCATCAGTCAGGAAGTTAAAGCTTGGTCACAAATGGGTCTTCCAAATGGACAATGACCCCAAGCATACTTTCAAAGTTGTGGCAAAATGGCTTAAGGACAACAAAGTCAAGGTATTGGAGTGGCCGTCACAAAGCCCTGACCTCAATCCTATAGAAAATGTATGGGCAGAACTGAAAATGTGTGTGCGAGCAAGGTGGCCTACAAACCTGACTCAGATACACCAGATCTGTAAGGAGGAATGGGCCAAATTTCACGCAACTAATTGTGGGAATCTTGTGGAAGGCTACTCGAAACGTTTGACCCAAGTCAAACAATTTAAATGCAATACTACCAAATACTAATTGAGTGTATTTGAACTTCTGGGAATGTGATGAAAGAAATAAAAGCTGAAATATATCATTCTCTCTACTATTATTCTGGCCTCTTCATTGAAGTTTGTAATGAATATTTCTTGTTTATTTCAAGGTTTGTCACGTTGTTTTGTGGAATATTGTTGTCGTCTCTTCCGTGTGAGTCATGATCCAAAGTAGAATTCGCTGAACTGAACCAAAAGAAGCATGAGAAGAGAGAGAGAGAGGGAGGGAGGGAGAGTGAGACAATAGAGAAAGGGAGAGAGAATTTCTAAAACAGTGGTTTGCTGCAGGAAAAGTGCTCTGGCTCAGCAAAGCCTAGAGATGTATATCATTAATTTCTTTGAGCACAATAGCAATGTGTCTCTACTCTTTACTGTTTCTGGTTGACCGGACCTCAGCACCACATTGTGGCCAGATTCACACTGTGACTTTCTCCACATGGTAATTTTGAAGGGATGGTTTGACTGATGCGCTGTGACATCAGACTCCCCCCATCGCGACGTCCCCAAAGGCTAACTCTCTAGCCCTTGCTATCTCCTTGCTTGCAAATTCGGCCTGCTAACTGCTAGCTTGTTTAGCCCGGTCCGCTAACTGCTACCGTGTTTAGCACCGTCTACTAACTGTTAGCTTGTTAGCACAGGCCTGCTAACCATCTGAATCGCCGCGTCCCAAACACTCACTGAACCCATATTTACTTTCTATCCCTTTTCGATTTTTTATTTGTTTATACCTTCCGGGAACCTGCCTCACCCAATGTGATACGGAACCGCTATTATCTTTACACTTTTAGAACACACTCAAGAACCTTCAGAAGCTAACCAGCTAACTGGCTACAAGCTATTTAGTCATTGTTAGTTTTCTAACCTGGATAACACTCGCCAGTCCAGCTTCCTTGCCCCATCCACCGCTGCCCCTTGGACACTGATCACTTGGCTACATAGCTGATGCATGCTGGACTGTCCATTAATTCACGGTAATCCATTCTGCTTGTTTATGTTTTATCTGTCGGCCCCAGCCGCATTTAGGCTCTGTGTGTAGTTAATCCGACCCTCTCTGCCTAATCAATCGCCATTCTACCTGCTGTTGTTGTGCTAGCTGATTAGCTGTTGTTGTCTCACCTACTGTTTTAGCTAGCTCTCCCAATTCAACACCTGTGATTACTGTATGCCTTGCTGTATGTCTCTCTCAAATGTCAATATGCCTTGTATACTGTTGTGCAGGTTAGTTATCATTGTTTTAGTTTACAATGGAGCCCCTAGTTCCACTCTTTATACCCCTGATACCTCCTTTGTCCCACCCCCCACACATGCGGTGACCTCACCCATTACAACCAGCATGTCCAGAGATACAACCTCTCTCATCATCACCCAGTGCCTGGGCTTACCTCCGCTGTACCCGCACCCCACCATACCCCTGTCTGCGCATTATGCCCTGAATATATTCTACCATGCCCAGAAACCTGCTCCTCTTATTCTCTGTCCCCAACGCCCTAGGCGACCAGTTTTGATAGCCTTCAGCCGCACCCTCATACTACTCCTTCTCTGTTCCGCGGGTGATGTGGAGGTAAACCCAGGCCCTGCATGTCCCCAGGCACCCTCATTTGTTGACTTCTGTGATCGAAAAAGCCTTGGTTTCATGCATGTCAACATCAGAAGCCTCCTCCCTAAGTGTGTCTTACTCACTGCTCTAGCACACTCTGCTAACCCTGATGTCCTTGCCGTGTCTGAATCCTGGCTCAGGAAGGCCACCAAAAATTCTGAGATTTCCATACCCAACTATAACATCTTCCGTCAAGATAGAACTGCCAAAGGGGGAGGAGTTGCAGTCTACTGCAGAGATAGCCTGCAAAGTAATGTCATACTCTCCAGGTCCATACCCAAACAGTTCGAACTACTAATTTTGAAAATTACTCTCTCCAGAAATAAGTCTCTCACTGTTGCCGCCTGCTACCGACCCCCCTCAGCTCCCAGCTGTGCCCTGGACACCATTTGTGAATTGATCGCCCCCCATCTAGCTTCAGAGTTTGTTCTGTTAGGTGACCTAAACTGGGATATGCTTAACACCCCGGCAGTCCTACAATCTAAGCTAGATGCCCTCAATCTCACTCAAATCATCAAGGAACCCACCAGGTACAACCCTAACTCTGTAAACAAGGGCACCCTCATTGACGTCATCCTGACCAACTGGCCCTCCAAATACACCTCCGCTGTCTACAACCAGGATCTCAGCGATCACTGCCTCATTGCCTGTATCCGCTACGGAGCCGCAGTCAAACGACCACCCCTCATCACTGTCAAACGCTCCCTAAAACACTTCTGTGAGCAGGCCTTTCTAATCGACCTGGCCCGGGTATCCTGGAAGGACATTGACCTCATCCCGTCAGTTGAGGATGCCTGGTCTTTCTTTAAAAGTAACTTCCTCACCATTTTAGATAAGCATGCTCCGTTCAAAAAATGCAGAACTAAGAACAGATATAGCCCCTGGTTCACTCCAGACCTGACTGCCCTCGACCAGCACAAAAACATCCTGTGGCGGACTGCGCTAACATCGAATAGTCCCCGCGATATGCAACTGTTCAGGGAAGTCAGGAACCAATACACACAGTCAGTCAGGAAAGCTAAAGCCAACTTCTTCAGGCAGAAGTTTGCATCCTGTAGCTCCAACTCCAAAAAGTTCTGGGACACTGTGAAGTCCATGGAGAACAAGAGCACCTCCTCCCAGCTGCCCACTGCACTGAGACTAGGTAACATGGTCACCACCGATAAATCCATGATTATCGAAAACTTCAACAAGCATTTCTCAACGGCTGGCCATGCCTTCCGCCTGGCTACTCCAACCTCGGACAACAGCTCCCCCCCCCCCGCAGCTACTCGCCCAAGCCTCTCCAGGTTCTCCTTTACCCAAATCCAGATAGCAGATGTCCTGAAAGAGCTGCAAAACCTGGACCCGTACAAATCAGCTGGGCTGGACAATCTGGACCCTCTATTCCTGAAACTATCCGCCGCCATTGTCGCAACCCCTATTACCAGCCTGTTCAACCTCTCTTTCATATCATCTGAGATCCCCAAGGATTGGAAAGCTGCCGCAGTCATCCCCCTCTTCAAAGGGGGCGACACCCTGGACCCAAACTGTTACAGACCTATATCCATCCTGCCCTGCCTATCTAAGGTCTTCGAAAGCCAAGTCAACAAACAGGTCACTGACCATCTTGAATCCCACCGTACCTTCTCCGCTGTGCAATCTGGTTTCCGAGCCGGTCACGGGTGTACCTCAGCCACGCTCAAGGTACTAAACGATATCATAACCGCCATCGATAAAAGACAGTACTGTGCAGCCGTCTTCATAGACCTTGCCAAGGCTTTCGACTCTGTCAATCACCGTATTCTTATCGGCAGACTCAGTAGCCTCGGTTTTTCGGATGACTGCCTTGCCTGGTTCACCAATTACTTTGCAGACAGAGTTCAGTGTGTCAAATCGGAGGGCATGCTGTCCGGTCCTCTGGCAGTCTCTATGGGGGTGCCACAGGGTTCAATTCTCGGGCCGACTCTTTTCTCTGTATATATCAATGATGTTTCTCATGCTGCGGGCGATTCCCTGATCCACCTCTACGCAGACGACACCATTCTATATACTTCCGGCCCGTCCTTGGACACTGTGCTATCTAACCTCCAAACGAGCTTCAATGCCATACAGCACTCCTTCCGTGGCCTCCAACTGCTCTTAAACGCTAGTAAAACCAAATGCATGCTTTTCAACCGTTCGCTGCCTGCACCCGCACGCCTGACCAGCATCACCACCCTGGATGGTTCCGACCTTGAATATGTGGACATCTATAAGTACCTAGGTGTCTGGCTAGACTCTAAACTCTCCTTCCAGACCCATATCAAACATCTCCAATCGAAAATCAAATCAAGAGTCGGCTTTCTATTCCGCAACAAAGCCTCCTTCACTCACGCCGCCAAACTTACCCTAGTAAAACTGACTATCCTACCGATCCTCGACTTCGGCGACGTCATCTACAAAATTGCTTCCAACACTCTACTCAGCAAACTGGATGCAGTTTATCACAGTGCCATCCGTTTTGTCACTAAAGCACCTTATACCACCCACCACTGCGACTTGTATGCTCTAGTCGGCTGGCCCTCGCTACATATTCGTCGCCAGACCCACTGGCTCCAGGTCATCTACAAGTCCATGCTAGGTAAAGCTCCGCCTTATCTCAGTTCACTGGTTACGATGGCAACACCCATCCGTAGCACGCGCTCCAGCAGGTATATCTCACTGATCATCCCTAAAGCCAACACCTCATTTGGCCGCCTTTCGTTCCAGTTCTCTGCTGCCTGTGACTGGAACGAATTGCAAAAATCGCTGAAGTTGGAGACTTTTATCTCCCTCACCAACTTCAAACATCTGCTATCTGAGCAGCTAACCGATCGCTGCAGCTGTACATAGTCTATTGGTAAATAGCCCACCCATTTTCACCTACCTCATCCCCATACTGTTTTTATTTATTTATTTTTATTTTTCTGCTCTTTTGCACACCAATATCTCTACCTGTACATAACCATCTGATCATTTATCACTCCAGTGTTAATCTGCATAATTGTAATTATTTGCCTACCTCATGCCTTTTGCACACAATGTATATATAGACTCCCCTTTTTTTCTACTGTGTTATTGACTTGTTAATTGTTTACTCCATGTGTAACTCTGTGTTGTCTGTTCACACTGCTATGCCTTATCTTGGCCAGGTCGCAGTTGCAAATGAGAACTTGTTCTCAACTAGCCTACCTGGTTAAATAAAGGTGAAATGAAAAAAAAAAAACATGCCGGGCCAAATGAACTCTCACACACAAACATGTCCTGCTGCTGCTGCATGGACTGGCCGGATGAGAAGTGCATGTTTTAACTGCCAGGTCTTTCTAGCACCATTTATTTTCTCTCTGTCTTTCTCTTTCTTTCTCAATCATGCCATTTCTTCTCTTACTGGCTCAATCTTTCAATCTGTCTACTTCTTTCTTTGGTCTCTCACTCTCTCTCTCTCCATCCCTATCCCTTTCTCTCACCCCTCCCCCTCCTTTTCTTTCATTTCTCCACAGTGCCTTCGGCTGTCCCTACTCCGACATCAACATGAAGAAGGAGGCTGTGCTGCCTGACCGGCTGGGCGGCGAAAAGCAGATCACCTTTGTCCCTGTGCACTTTGTCCAGAAGACCAAGAGGCTGTGCACTGCCGACGAACAGGAGGAAGCCACGCCCCAGGACACTCCCATGGAAACCAGGTGGGGGGAAGTGATGTCATTGTGATGATGTGTCAAGATGGCCAGCTGGCCCTGTTTCCATCCTCACTGATCTAAAATGATAGGATAGGTAAGAGCAAAGGTTCAACTTCATAGCTTTTAACCATCCAGACATGTCAGATCAGGGAGTGAAGAAAGGAATAATGCAATTTCCAATTATTTAAACATTGTCCGTGTCGCCACCCAACAGATATTTCTAATTGGACCTGCAGCCTTGGATGGAGAGGAGGCTTGGCTAAATGCAATCCCAATGTCATTGAACCTCTGTTTCACTTTCAGCTGAGAGGCCCTGACACTGTTCCAAACTAGAACAATTACAGCTGTCTTGACATTTTCAAAGTATTTATCTTAAAGTCATAACACAGCACACTACTCTCTGCAAATTTCAATTTTTCCAATGTTAGTGTTGGAGTCTGAGACGAGGCGGATGACGTGCCGTTGGCTCCTCGGCAGAGAAGTTTAAGGGTGGCGAATTGTATTTTTTCACAATGTCCACAGCAGAATCAGAAGCGTTTCGAATCAGAAGCGTTGGGTTAAACGCCGACTCAGCACTGCCGATCGGCTTAACTTACGCACTGCTCAGAAGGATTTTCTACTATTGCAGTGGGCTTGCTCTATTTGTCTAGGCCTGGCTGGGCTGTGGATGGCTGGCTGCCAGAGTTTACAGTCGGAAGCTTGTCAAGTGTAATAGCGGAGCGGGAGCCGAGCTGTGATGAACGGTTTTAATATATAACTAACTTGATTATCAACTTTTTAAATTCCCGCCAGAGGAGTCTTTAATGTGTCGGATGTAATCGTACATTGTTCTATTAATAAATCTTTGCCGTGCCATTGCCAAAGGTTGATTTCAGAAGCCTGCCAAGAAGTCTGCTAGAGTAGGCCGTACTCTACTCATAAATAAATACTGAAAAGGTTTTGTTCGAGGTCAGCATTTGTGTAAGGGACTATTGATCACTTACAGTACATGAAAATGTTTATTTCAAGAAATATCTTTGGTCTGGGCAGGTAGTAACAAAGCACACACAAATGCATCTATTACAATGAACTATGGACTACGGCCATCATTGTAAATAAGAATTTGTTCTTAACTGACTTGCCTAGTTAAATAAAGGTTAAATAAAATTTAAAAAATACCTTCTACCTGTCAGAGGTGTCTAGATAGTTTTCTTACAGCATCTAAAACAGTATTTTTTTGGACTGTACTGCTGATAAAGTATGTTTACCACTGTACATCCCACTACTGGCTTGCCATTGAAGCTAAGCAGTGTCAGTCCTGGTCGGTCCCTGGATGGGTGACCATATGTTGCTGAAATTGATTTTGGAGGGCCAGTAGGAGGCACTTTTTCCCCTGATAAAGAAAAACAGATCTCAATTCCCCAGGGCAGTGATTGGGTCTTTGCCCTGTGTAGGATACCCTCTTTCGGATGGGATATTAAATGGGTGTCCTGATTCTCTGTGGTAACCATCTCTGTTCAATGCCTTTTCTCTCTCACTCTTAACCTCTCCCTTTTATCCTCTCTCCCCCCTGCCCCTCACCCTATCTTTCTCTCTGTTTCTACCTTTTGCTCTCTCTATATTTCTTTCTCTCATTTTTATCCTCCCTCACTCAATCTCTCCCTTTACTCAATCTCTCCTTCCCCTCTCTCTCGCACTCCGCCCCTCGCTCCCTCTCTCGCTTTCTCTCCCTCCCTTTCTCTCTCCCCGTCGCTCTCAGGGCTATGTTGTCAGGGTATGAGGAGGCTGGTCGTCTGAGAGGACGACCCCCAGCCAACCCCCTGGTGAAGAGAGAGCCAAGGGAGGAACCAGCCACAGCTCAGGGACAGAAGCTCCTCTCTCTGGGGAAGAGAAGCCTACCCAGCAGGTAAGATAAGATGACTTTATTTGTAAATTGTGCACACGGTCCAACCGAAATGTGACTTCCGCTTTTAACCCAACCCCTCCGAAAGACACACACACAACCGGTCCAAATTTTTAGAACATCTACTCATTCAAGAGTTTCTTTATTTTGACTAGTTTCAACATTGTAGAATAATAGTGAAGCCATAAACGATGAAATAACAAATATAGAATCATGTAGTAACCAAAAAAGTGTTAAACAAATCAACATATATTTTATATTTGAGATTTTTCAAAGTAGCCAGCCTTTGCCTTGATGACAGCTTTTGCACACTCTTGGCATTCTCTCAACCAGCTTCACCTGGAATGCTTTTCCAACAGACTTGAAGGAGTTTCCACATATGCTGAGCTTGTTGGCTGCTTTTACTTCACTCTGCGGTTGGACTCATCTCAAACCATCTCAATTTGGTTGAGGTCAGGGGTTATCGAGGCCAGGTCATTTGATGCAGCACTCCATCTCTCTCCTTCTTGGTAAAATAGCCCTTACACAGCCTGGAGGTGTGTTGGGTGATTGTCCTGTTGAAAAATAGATGATAGTCCCACTAAGCCCAAAACAGATGGGATGGCATATTTACGGCAGAATGCTGTGGTAGCCATGCTGGTAAGTGTGCCTTGAATTCTAAAGAAATCACTGACCGTGTCACCAGCAAATTACCCCCACACCATAACACCACCACCTCCATGCTTTACGGTGGAAAAATACGCATGCGGAGATCATCCGTTCACCCACACCGCGTTACATAAAGACGTGGTTGGAACCAAAAATCTCCAGACCAAAGGACAAATTTCCACCTGTCTAATGTCCATTGCTCATGTTTTTTGACCCAAGCAAGTCAGTTGCACGACTGAATGCATTCAACTGAAATCTGTCTTCCGCATTTAACCCAAACTCTCTGAATCAGAGAGGTGCGGGAGGCTGCCATAATCGACATCCACGTTTTCAGTAGTGGTTTCTTTGCAACGATTCAACCCTGAAGGCCTGATTCACACAGTCTCCTCTGAACAGTTGATGTTGAGATGTGTCTGTTACTTGAACTCTGAAGAGTTTATTTGGGCTGCAATTTCTGAGGCTGGTAACTCTAATGATCTTATACTCTGCAGCATAGGTAACTCTGGGTCTTCCATTTCTGTGGCGGTCCTCATGAGAGCCAGTTTCATCATAGCGCTTGATGGTTTTTGCGACTGCACTAGAAGAAACCTTCAAAACATCAACCTTCTTGACATGTCTTAAAGTAATGATGGACTGTCGTTACTCTTTGCTTATTTGAGCTGTTCATGCCATAATATGGACTTTTACCAAATAGGGCTGTCTTCTGTATACCACCCTACTGTGTCACAACACAACTGATTGGCTCAAACGCATTAAGAAGGAAAGACATTTTACTTTTAACAAGGCATACCTGTTAGTTGAAATGAATTCCAGGTGACTACCTCATGAAGCTGGTTGAGAGAATGCCAAGAGTGTGCAAAGCTGTCATCAAGACAAAGGGTGGCTATTTGAAGAATCTCAAATATAAAATATATTTTGATTTGTTTAACACTTTTTTGGTTACTACATGATTCCATATGTAATTTCATAGTTGTGATGTCTTCACTATTATTCTACAATGTAGAAAATAGTAAAAATAAAGAAAAATCCTCCCTTGAGTAGGTGTTGTGACTGGTAGTGTTCATATACAGGTTTTGGAGAGGTGCAAGGGCTGCCACACTGGGTGCTCTAAGAGCTCTTGTTGTAGGGGGGTTAAGTGCCTTGCTAAAGGGCACAACGGCAGACAATGGCATCTCATATTTGATACCAACAACCCTCTGGTTGCCAGTTCACGTCCTGGTAACCCCGGTAGCTGGCTCGCCCCTCTAACTGCTAGGCTACCTGCCGCCCCAGTACATTATACACTATATACCTCAGGCCATAAGGACTTCTTAATCATTTTACACTACTGATCCATTCGAGCTGTACTGAGCTGACCTGGTAAGGCATTCTCCATAGTTGCTGGAACCATGCTGCAAAGGACAATGTGAAAGGAATATTACAAGTCAGCATTCTTTGGTTCGGGTCAACAAAAAAGTGAAAATGTTTTTACTTTATTGCCGTACTCACAGCAGGTCAAGGCCGTGAGGCCTTCCTATCTCCCTACTTACTATCACCACCATGCTGGGAGAATAGAAAAAATATGTTTTATTGTCACTTACACCGGATAGGTGCAGTGGAAAGTGTTGTTTTAAAGGGTCAGCCATAGTAGTACAGTGCCCCTGGAGCAAATTGGGGTTAAATGCCTTGCTCAAAGGCACATCGACACATTTTTTCACCTTGTCGGCTTGTGCATTCGAACCAGAGACCTTTCGGTTACTGGCCGAACACTCTAAGTACTAGGCTACCTGCTGCCATAATATGACCTGTAATTGTGTGGATGTGGGTAACGCAAATCTTTGGCTAGTGTTTCACCACTCTGCATCTTCAGATTAAACCGGTTTCTCTGATGAACCATACAACAGCATTTGTTGACCATGCTGTGGCAGGTAATGTGTTTTTGAGTGAGAGAAGTTCATTGCTGATCTCAATTTCTTGAAATGAAATCAGCATGCTTTCTTTTTGTTTTAAAATAGTTAGCAGTAGTTCAGAAGGTCAGGGCCTGGTTTCCCAGAAGCATCTTAAGGCTCAATGGTTTTAAAAATAAACTTAACCTTTAGATGTTTTTGGGAAACCAGGTCCTGGTCATATGTACTGTACATCTTCCAAACGGCAGCCATCTTGTCATAAACATTTCTGAGATAGAGATTTCCGAATCTTACTTTTTGTGAATTGGTTTCACCTCCAAATCCAATTTCCTGTTCTGTCAATAATTTATAAAAGTGTTAGTCATCTCTTCATATAGCACCACCTGCATTTCCTCTCTCAGCGTCTCAGAGCTCTGTGTCACTGTCACAACTCTCTGTACTCTCTAACAGGGCGTTTTGAGACAGGCGCTTGCTCTGCCACCCGGCTCTTAGCGAGGCCCCCCTGGGGTTCCTCTTGGTCGGGTTGACATGGTGTTAATGCAAGGGCACTGATCCAGAACCGTCCATGATGGGCCACGCTCGCTCTGTCTGTCTCTGTGGTTACTGTGTTTAGAGCACTGAGATGCAGTGCAGATCACAGAGACACGAGGCAGGAGTTTACACACACACACACACACTCTCACCCATAACGCTGGATTGTTTCAATTGAACCCCCAATCTACCTAAGCCCACAAAACCTATTTAAAAAATAACAGATCTCTACTGTATCTGCGGCATCGATTCAAGTCAAATCAAATACTGCCACAAAATATTTATAGCTACAGTCTGATTTATCACTACTTCAGCCATAAAATGGCTACAGATCCCTTCAAATTGTGTTTTAACCCCTATCATAACTATCACTGTGATTTCACTTCCCTGTCACCATACTGTCACCATACTGATGTCAACGACCCACACACCCACCCGTCCAAAGCTCATGGAAATACAAATGCTCTGTCATTTAAAGAGCCATACTGTCGCAGATGGCTCCTCAGAAAGAGACGGTTGAGAGGGGAAGAGACGGTTGAGAGAGATGGGAGAGACGGGGGGGGGAGAGAGAAGGAGAGACGGAGAGAGAGACGGACAGAGAGACAGAGTGTGTGTGTGTGTGTACAGTAATGCCGTATAGAGCGAGCAGATTAGAAAACCCTACATCCCAGTGTGATTGAATTTGTTTTCCCTCATACGGCCCGCTCTAGCCAGGTTCTCCTGTGTGTACGTTTACGACGAGGAGCTGATTATTAAACCCTGTGAAAGATTTACTGCATGCCTTGAACATTATGTAAGGCTGCGGTTATATAAAAAATGAAAATAAAAAGTGTCACACAAGCCTAAAATTAGGAACAGTTACCTGACATATCCATCGTGGTTGATCCGGCTATATTTTACCGAAATACATTGGAGCTTGTTATGTAAGATACTTGTATCAATATTTCCTGATCTGGCATGCCTCCCTCGATGCAGTGAAAATAAAACCCAGTATTGCGTTATTCTCTAGTCCATTGTTTGAGTGCAGCAATGCAGCAGAGATGTACACTACCGTTCAAAAGTTTGGGGTCACTTAAAAATGTCCTTGTTTTTGAAAGAAAAGCAACAAAAAAAGTCAATTCAAATAACATCAAATTGATCAGAAATACAGTGTGGACATTGTTATCGTTGTAAATTACTATTGTTGCTGGAAATAATTTTTTAATGGAATATCTACATAAGCGTAAAGAGGCCCATTATCAGCAACCATCACTCCTGTGTTCCAGTGTTAGCTAATCCAAGTGTATAATTTTAAAAGGCTAATTGATCATTAGAAAACCCTTTTGCAATTATGTTAGCACAGCTGAAAACTGTTGTGCTGATTTAAAGAAGCAATAAAACTGGCCTTCTTTAGACTAGTTGAGTATCTGGAGCATCAGCATTTGTGGGTTCGATTACAGGCTCAAAATGGCCAGAAACAATGCACTTTCTTCTGAAACCTGTCACTCTATTCTTGTTCTGCGAAATTAAGGCTATTCCATGTGAAAAATTGACAAGAAACTGAAGATATCGTACAACGCTGTGTACTAACTACTCCCTTCACAGAACAGAGCAAACTGGCCCTAACCAGAATAGAAAGAGGAGTGGGAGGCCCCGGTGCACAACTGAGCAAGAAGACAAGTACATTAGAGTGTCTAGTTTGAGAAACAGACGCCTCACAAGTCCTCAACTGGCAGCTTCGTTAAATAGTACCCGCAAAACCACAGTCTCAACGTCAACAATGAAGAGGCGACTCCGGGATGCTGGCCTTCTAGGCAGAGTTAATCTGTCCAGTATCTGTGTTCTTTTGTCCATCTTAATCTTTTCTTTTTATTGGCCAGTCTAAGATATGGCGTTTTCTTTGCAACTCTGCCTAGAAGGCCAGCATCCCGGAGTCGCCTCTTCACTGTTGACGTTGAGAAGTTGAGACTCATTAATCATTCAATGTTTGTCGGCTCGACTTTCAAACGGGGAGACAAGACCCCTTGAGAGTTTTGAAATAATGAACTTGATACTCTTTGAGCTGGTTTGTGTATTATGAAACATCAACAACGTAGTCCTTTGAGATAGCTTTGGCTTCATTTTGGCTGATCCTCAAGGTTATTTCTGTCTGTGGCCAGTCTTGGAAATACTGTCAGGACTTGTCCATGGGAACTTCCTTTAGTGCCTCAATTTATTTATCTCCTATTCACTGTCACAATCAATTCAAAAGCATGGCTTTCACTTTACACAATGTATGTAGTGTCATGGTCTGAAGTAGACCTGTGCTGTAGCTGTAGACTCTAAAATCTATTATAACATAATAAATATGGCCTTTTAGTTTTTTTAATTTTCACTATATCACTGGATTATTGAAGCTGTAAATCCCGTACTTCCCATTGACAATGATAGAGTTAGCTATAGCTAATGCAGGATGGGAAGTTACTGTAGTCTGAATTAGAAGTGTATCATTTCACTGGTTCTTAATAGTGTGTGCTGGAAGTGTTTGACTGGACCTTTTTTTATATAAATGTTTTTATTTTTTATCGATATGATTTATTTAAGTGTCATACACCTACCGGTGCCCAGTCCACATGGGCTTACAAGACACTAGTAAACACAGTTCCATTTTCCTTGTACTCAACAAAATAACATTTAACAAATGATATCCAGTTGAAGTTGGAAGTTTACATACATTTGGGTTGGAGTCATTAACTTGTTTTTCAACCACTCCACAAATGTCTTCTAAACAAACTATAGTTTTGGCAAGTCGGATAGGACATCTACTTTGTGCATGACATAAGTCATTTTTCCAACAATTGTTTACAGACAGATCATTTCACTTATAATTCACTGTATCACAATTCCAGTGGGTCAGAAGTTTACATACACTAAGTTGACTGTGCCTTTAAACATCTTGGAAAATTCCAGAACATGATGTCATGGCTTTAGAAGCTTCTGATAGGCTAATTGATATCATTTGAGTCAATTGGAGGTGTACCTGTGGATGCATTTCAAGGCCATCGTTATGTTTGGAGGAAAAAGGGGGAGGCTTGCAAGCTGAAGAACACCATCCTAACCGTGAAGCACGGGGGCTGGCAGCATCATGTTGTTGGGGTGCTTTGCTGCAGGGGGGACTGGTGCACTTCACAAGATAGGCAGAGGCAGGAACATTATGTGGATATATTGAAGCAACATCTCAAGACATCAGTCAGGAAGTTAAAACTTGGTCACAAATGGGTCTTCCAAATGGACAATGACCCCAAGCATACTTCCAAAGTTGTGGCAAAATGGCTTAAGGACAACAGAGTCGAGGTATTGGAGTGGCCATCACAACGCCCTGACCTCAATCCTATAGAAAATTTGTGGGCAGAACTGAAAATGCGTGTGCGAGCAAGGAGGCCTACAAACGTGACTCAGTTACACCAGCTCTGTCAGGAGGAATGGCCAAAATTCACCCAACTTATCGTGGGAAGCTTGTGGAAGGCTACCCAAAATGTTTGACCCAAGTTAAACAATTTAAAGGCAATGCTACCAAACAGTAATGTAATGTAATGTATGTAAGCTTCTGACCCACTGGGACTGTGATGAAAGAAATAAAAGTTTAAATAAATAATTCTCTACTATTATTCTGATATTTCACATTCTTAAAATAAAGAGGTGATCTTAACTGACCTAAGACAGGGAATTTTTACTAGGATTAAATGTCAGAAATTGTGAAAAATTGAGTTTAAATGTATTTGGCTAAGGTGTATGTAAACTTCCGACTTCAACTGTACATACAATAATCATGACAGATAGCATCTCGCCACATGTTTACATAGTAGATAGAATTCTAACTGTTCTTGTTCCCCTCATCATCTGTCACTATATTCTCTTTAACGGTAGGGCCTAGCATTTCCGTATCTGTGGATGGAATTTGCATTGTGCAGTAGATTTGATTGGCGATTCAGGTATGGTCTCTGACTGCTTAGACCTCTGTCAATATCTTCCTGTAGAGGTAGCATCATCCAGGGGGAAGGGCAGAGGCTCACTATAGTCTCCTTTAAATCCCTGTCTGATAGAACATAACAATGAGAGGACTTCTCCCAAATGGAGCAGACAGGTCTTATGCCTTTGGAGGAGACGCATTAAAAGTTGTGCTGCCGTAGAATTACTTATGTTGAACATACATTCCCATTTAAGTCAATTTAATTTATGTATATAGCCATGTCCTTTCCAGTTATGCTACTCTAATGCGCTCCCCTGAGCTCAATTGTTCCCCCAGGCATATTCGGGACATGCATTCATTTCATTGCCTCTAAGCACGTACTAGAAGATGTCTTGCAGTTATTACAAGAAGAATTCTGTAGCCATCCATATTACCATAGCCATAACTTTTTAAAATCTGCATTGCCAAAGTATTGTGCACTGCTGTAGTTTGTCCCCATAGACACACCTGGTCCAGGTCATTTAGAATATGTTTTGGGGTTTTATATTTCTCACCTTTTTATTATTTTATTTGTTAAGCACTTTGAAATGCATCCGCTGTAAGAGATTTTACTCTACACATAATGTTTGATTATTTGATTAATTTCTCATAGAGAACACAGTCCCACTGTAAATGAGGTGCAACTTATAAAGGCTTCATAAGCCCTACATAAATGCTTCACAAATCATCTATAATCGTATGTCATACTCTATAAATGGTGTACAAGAATACATAGTATTTTATGTCACGTTTGGCAAATCACCCTACAGTGGTAATGGATGTCATCCTTTATACACCATTTATAATGCATTGGATACACTTATAGATGATTTATGAAGCCTTTATGTAGTGTTTATGAAGCCTTTGTAGTGCTTATGAAGTGTTTTATGTATGCTATATAAAGCCTTTATAAGTTGTAAAATCTGTTGTTTTACCTTCATTGAAAGACCTGCATCAGGTGTGGCTCTATGGTGTTTCTCCTACAGTCTTCTTTACTGTCAAGAGAGACTGCCCTGCCAAACTGCATCATAGTCCCCCTTTCAGCTAGCACCCAATCACTGTGGACATGCTATCATAACCACTATCCATAGAGCTATCATTACTGTATCCTCAGCACTGGTGTTTTTCTCTGCCAGGAGCACATCGATGTACAGCAGTTTGTAAGATGGTGCAATGATGTGAATGCTATAAAGTAGATACGTATGTGTGCTTTATAATAGGATATATTTTTATACCATGACGATATATAGATTTTATGTAAGCCATCTCAGGTTTATATTCGCTCTGTTGTTAGGACTTAAAAGCAGTTCCACCTCAATGCTTGTTTGCTTGGTAATCTTCTAGCCCCAATAGTGAATCACTTTCTCGCTGTAAGATCATCTCTCTCTCGCTCTTTCTTTATCTCCTCAGGCTCTCCCAGTCAACAAAATATCTGCGAGTCAAAGAGGAGGAGGAAGAGATTGACTTGAATAGCATGATCACAGGTAATGGAAACAGCTGGGGTAGATGGTTCAAAGGTTGTCGTTAATGGTATTATTGACATCCTGGATGCTTTCCCTCGCTCTTTGGAGTGTCGTATGGGCTGGAGATACTACATTACCTACAGTCATTTCCCCCCGTACCTTCTGGCAGCCGGCACCCCAAGTGACTCAAGGCAACGAGAGCATAGACCTATCTATGTACCTGTGGCACCTTTTTAGTTGTTTTTATATATATATATAGAGAGAGAGAGAGAGAGGCCTGGCCACTAAACACTCACTAATGATGACACTGTAATGCCCTTTTATAGTCGAGTCTCCCCACCCAAAGCTATTCAGCTAGTGACAGGTTTTTATTTTTAAATTGTGTAAGTGGCTTGCCGGCTGCTTAGCATCTGACAGGTAGTTACTCTCCACGAAGATGGCTGGTTGTGTGAGCGAGCAATCACTGGAGAGTTGGATACCCAATTTCACCTGAGGTAATTGATGTCAATCACGGTTGCTACTGGGGTGATTTCTCTGTGAAATTGGGCGTTTTCAAGTAGCAAGGAAGTATTAGTCCTAAGTCACTGGATCACCTGGCCTCGCAGTCACTCATTTTGATTTCAGTGAGCACAGGTGTAATGGAGTTTTGAGACTGGTTCAAAACCTAGTGGGGAAAAACACAGATCTTTTAGTTTAGTTTTTCTTTTTACTACATTGGCGAGGCCCAATAACATCTAGATTCCTCTATCTATTTGGATAGCTGCATTGATTGCTATGATTTGGTGGGTGGTTTCCATGGCAACCTGGCCCAGTCAGCAGGAGAGAGGTGGGGGGGGGCACAGGGAGTGTGTGTGTGTGTTTTTGTGTGTGTGTGTGTGTGCGTACGCGTGTGTATTTTTCCGTTAAGCTGTCAGTTTCTCCCAAGGAAAAAGAGACGACGTAGTCTGGAAGGAGCCCTGTTTCGTATCTTTTCAGGCCGAATGCATTTCACCGGCTGTGTATCGGAGTGAATAACTAATTTTAGGTCCACTACCCGCGATGACAGCTCTTCCAACTCTGTGAGGACGATAAGAGGAGGTGAAAGAGCTCTAGTTGTGACGACAGAACGCATTACTGCTACAGCCGGAGTAGCCAGTCAGGCAGGCCACACACACACACACACACCAGATACACACACACCCAAACACATACTTGTGCACACAAACCATACCACACTCACCTTACCTCCAGGCCACAAGGACCCAATTGCTTCTGCCATGAGTTTGTTCTTTGCTGCCTCAACGAACTAACCAAACTGATCCGTACTCTACTGTGAAGGATGATTCTGGAACCTGGATTTCATTCAGTACATTCTGTACCGGCAATGTGATAAGATAGTTAGAGAACACCACACAATGAGAAATTAAACTGAAGAACACTCAAAAATCTCATTCTTCTCACTCCATGCAGGAATGTCCATTCTTGTCATTCTTTCCTCCTTTGTTTTGTGGGACTTTTTCAGTAACTGTGGGATGGCAAGTGATCAGGAGAGACTTGTCGGGTCACCCCACCCTTGGACTCCTTTACAGCTGAAATCCCTTCTGAAAGGGACAGATGAGAGAGAGAGATTCACCTCTTTTCTATCCCTTCTCTCCTCCAGCCTGTCCTCTTCTCTCTCCTTTTTCCTTACCTCTCTTCTTCTTTCCTCTCCTCCATCCTCTCCTCTATCTTCCTGGTACAGGAAGAGACAGTCCACCCATGGCCTTGGCTACAGCATACTTTTCAAACTGGACTTTTTGTAGTTAACAAATATTGTTGCTAAAGCATATAGTTATTACTCACTATGAGTTTATATGGTAGTTATACTATAGTTAAAGCATTTGTGTAAGTGGTACTGCAATGTTCATTACTGAGCTGTAGTTTACATTTCTTATCCCACACTAGCAGATAATCATATTCTGGTCTTGATTCATTCATAACTGTCGTAGAGTTGAATACACTTCTGAGTGTCATGACAATCCATCTCTGAACAATGTTAAATATGTTAATGTACTGAATGATTGTGTTAGTGAGAATGATCTGATTGCAATATCATCCATTGAAGATCTTGACTCATGACTTGCGTTCATATATATATATATGCACTGTATATATATAATGCACTGTATATATATATATATATATATCACACACACACACACACAGTGGGACAAAAAAGTATTTAGTCAGCCACCAATTGTGCAAGTTCTCCCACTTAAAAAGATGAGAGAGGCCTGTAATTGTCATCATAGGTACACTTCAACTATGACAGACAAAATGAGAAAAAAAATCCAGAAAATCACATTGTAGGATTTTTTATGAATTTATTTGCAAATTATGGTGGATATCGACATAACCTGAAAGGCTGCTCAGCAAGGAAGAGAACCCGATGGTCACTCTGACAGCATTCTAGAGTTCCTCTGTGGAGATGGGATAACCTTCCAGAAGGACAACCATCTCGGCAGTACTCCACCAATCAGCCTTTATGATAGTGGCCAACCGGAAGCCACTCCTCAGGAAAAGGCACATGACAGCCCGCTTGGAGTTTGCCTAAAGACTCTCAGACCATGAGAAACAAGATTATCTGGCCTGATGAAACCAAGGTTGAACTCTTAGTCTGGATCGAGGGAAAGATGAACAGAGAGAAGTACAGAGACATCCTTGATGTGAAAGCCTGCTCCAGAACCTCAGACTAGGGTGAAGGTTCACCTTCCAACAGGACAACAACCCTAAGCACACAGCCAAGACAATGCAGGAGTGGCTTCAGGACAAGTCTCTGAATGTCCTTGAGTGGCCCAGCCAGAGCCCATACTTGAACCCGATCGAACATCCCTGGAGAGACCTGAAAATAGCTGTGCAGCGATGCTCCCCATCCAACCTGACAGAGCTTGAGATGATCTGCAGAGAAGAATGGGAGAAACTCCCCAAATACAAGTGTGCCAAGCTTGTAGCGTCATACCCAAGAAGAGTCCATATTTATATACATTTTTTTTATATAACCTTTATTTAACTAGGCAAGTCAGTTGAGAACAAATTCTTATTTACAATGACGGCCTCGGAACATTGAGTTAACTGCCCTGTTCAGGGGCAGAACGACACATTTGCAAACATTTTTAAAATCCAGGTTTTGCTTTGTCATTTTGCGGTATTATGTATAGATTGATGAGAAGGATTTTAAAAAAAAATCCATTTCAGAATAAGGCTGTAATGTAACAAAATGTGGAAAAAGTCAAGGGGTCTGAATACTTTCTGAATGCACTGTATATACAAATCTTTTAAAAAGATGTATTCCTTTATTATTTTTCACTAACCCTCCCCTAATTGGAGTAAAATAATGAACATGAACGCTTCTACTTACAGCTCAAACATACTATATATATTTTACAGACAATCTATTTTACATTGGTTAACTTTTGTTTGTTTTTAGTTCTATCTTTCCTTTACCCTCAACTCCTCTCATCTATTTCTGAAGACCATCCAGTTTGATTTCTATTTGCCATATATTTTTACCAGTGCTGTTTCACAAAAGTTCAGAACATATTAAAAGTGGCTTTCATGTGTCTGATTGGGCCTTCCACGCATGCAGAATGACACTGCACTCTATCACGCGCACTACTCTACACCATTTTGAAGATTCACTAAGTGATGTGCTGCTCTCTTCTTTCTTTCTTTCTTTCTCTCTTTCCCTCGCTCTCTCTTTCTCTTTCTCCACCCAATCGTGAAGAGCAAGTGGTCTCACAGTCTCATAACTGTGCAGGGAAACAGATGGTCCCTATCTGACACTCGCTGGGGAGAGAGCCACCCCATACACAGTCATTTTCTAGCGCGCCAGTGGCCCCCACCTACTGTGGCCTGTTCACATTTCCCTGCTGCTGTTCAATATGGGCTAATGCTGCTGGGATCCTCAATGTCTAGTCTCACATGAAAAGTATCTGGAACTCTTTGTTTACATACCAAGCTGATTTGGAACAGTGGAGGCCTTTGCTATTGTTGAGCTTCTGAGGGAGTTGGAATTTCAGGGTTGAGGTGAAATCCATGTCTGAAGGGATGTTTTGGTTGGCATAGTGCTAGTTAGGACTGTCCCCGACTAAAAAAAATTTTTAAAAAATGGTGGTCGACCAAGATTTGTCCTGTTCAATCGATTGGTCGAAATGTTTAAACATATTTTTCCATATATAGACAGACACACTCTGTTTGAATAAAATAAACTACATATGCACCGAGCTTGACTGATGCTTTAAGCACACTGTTTGATTAAATAATTAAGACACACAAATAACTCAAGAGCCCGATGGTCACACTGTGTTGAAAAAAATGACAGTGAGTACCTGTGTAACTGGCGCACGTTGTCTCGCTGTCCTCCCTACTGCAGCGAAAATGCACCACAGCAAGTGTTTATTGTGCTGTCCGTGCTGAAGCT